>NW_023397123.1:0-64048 GCF_011125445.2 Fundulus heteroclitus
TTTTACCAATGTAAAAGTACTGAGATGTCTCTGAAAAACACAAGTAGGGCTGATAACTGGAAGGCAGATGAAATGACGTTCAGGAAAAATTACCTTTTCTCGGAGGACTTGGACGGAGCTTGATCCGATGAGCCAGCATGCTCAACTTCGACAGCCTCAGTCACAGATGATTCTTTGCTAGCCTGTGGAAGAGGAAAATAGCCTCTTAATACTATATTTAAGTGCAGGTTTACTAACATAGAGGCAATCTAAATGACCAACTATGCGACAACCTAAAACCATTGACTAATCAAAAGAGATAAAGCTGATGACTAGCATGGTGCATTGTTGATTAATCGCTGCTGTCATGTTCAACTATGAAGCAGGTTCAGTTTACCAATGATCTGTTATTTACATAGCCTCTCATTTCTACACCACATTGACCTTTACTAAGTTTACCCAATAAAAAAACACAGGATTGCCTTCTAAACATCTTTGTATAACAGTCCCTGATACAGTGCATACATCAGATAATAAGCCAGGTGTGAACCATGCTACTGATAAGTGGAAGCAAACGCTATAGTTCCATAAAGGCAGAATAAATGATGATTAAAAAACCCTCAAACGGGGTCCTCACTTGTACTGTAAACCAGAAAAATGTGTGTTATCACAAACCAGCCATTAACTGTGTACAGACTACAGCTGCTATAGTCCCCACAATGACATTTGACCAGATTAGTGTGTGTTACTAGGTCTCTGAAGGAAACCTGTTTAATGAAGGACATTTTTTACCAATGTAAAAGTACTGAGATGTCTCTGAAAAACACAAGTAGGACTGATAACTGGAAGGCAGATGAAATGACGTTCAGGAAAAATTACCTTTTTCTTGGAGGACTTGGACGGAGCTTGATCCGATGAGCCAGCATGCTCAACTTCGACAGCCTCAGTCACAGATGATTCTTTGCTAGCCTGTGGAAGAGGAAAATAGCCTCTTAATACTATATTTAAGTGCAGGTTTACTAACATAGAGGCAATCTAAATGACCAACTATGCGACAACCTAAAACCATTGACTAATCAAAAGAGATAAAGCTGATGACTAGCTTGGTGCATTGTTGATTAATCGCTGCTGTCATGTTCAACTATGAAGCAGGTTCAGTTTACCAATGATCTGTTATTTACATAGCCTCTCATTTCTACACCACATTGACCTTTACTAAGTTTACCCAATAAAAAAACACAGGATTGCCTTCTAAACATCTTTGTATAACAGTCCCTGATACAGTGCATACATCAGATAATAAGCCAGGTGTGAACCATGCTACTGATAAGTGGAAGCAAACGCTATAGTTCCATAAAGGCAGAATAAATGATGATTAAAAAACCCTCAAACGGGTCCTCACTTGTACTGTAAACCAGAAAAATGGTGTGTTATCACAAACCAGCCATTAACTGTGTACAGACTACAGCTGCTATAGTCCCCACAATGACATTTGACCAGATTAGTGTGTGTTACTAGGACTCCTGAAGGAAACCTGTTCAATGAAGGACATTTTTTACCAATGTAAAAGTACTGAGATGTCTCTGAAAAACACAAGTAGGACTGATAACTGGAAGGCAGATGAAATGACGTTCAGGAAAAATTACCTTTTTCTCGGAGGACTTGGACGGAGCTTGATCCGATGAGCCAGCATGCTCAACTTCGACAGCCTCAGTCACAGATGATTCTTTGCTAGCCTGTGGAAGAGGAAAATAGCCTCTTAATACTATATTTAAGTGCAGGTTTACTAACATAGAGGCAATCTAAATGACCAACTATGCGACAACCTAAAACCATTGACTAATCAAAAGAGATAAAGCTGATGACTAGCTTGGTGCATGTTGATTAATCGCTGCTGTCATGTTCAACTATGAAGCAGGTTCAGTTTACCAATGATCTGTTATTACATAGCCTCTCATTTCTACACCACATTGACCTTTACTAAGTTTACCCAATAAAAAAACACAGGATTGCCTTCTAAACATCTTTGTATAACAGTCCCTGATACAGTGCATACATCAGATAATAAGCCAGGTGTGAACCATGCTACTGATAAGTGGAAGCAAACGCTATAGTTCCATAAAGTCAGAATAAATATGATTAAAAAACCCTCAACGGGGTCCTCACTTGCACTGTAAACCAGAAAAATGTGTGTTATCACAAACCAGCCATTAACTGTGTACAGACTACAGCTGCTATAGTCCCCACAATGACATTTGACCAGATAGTGTGTGTTACTAGGTCTCCTGAAGGAACCTGTTTAATGAAGGACATTTTTTACCAATGTAAAAGTACTGAGATGTCTCTGAAAACACAAGTAGGGCTGATACCTGGAAGGCAGATGAAATGACGTTCAGGAAAAATTACCTTTTTCTTGGAGGACTTGGACGGAGCTTGATCCGATGAGCCAGCATTGCTCAACTTCGACAGCCTCAGTCACAGATGATTCTTTGCTAGCCTGTGGAAGAGGAAAATAGCCTCTTAATACTATATTTAAGTGCAGGTTTACTAACATAGAGGCAATCTAAATGACCAACTATGCGACAACCCTAAAACCATTGACTAATCAAAAGAGATAAAGCTGATGAACTAGCATGGTGCATTGTTGATTAATCGCGTTGCTGTCATGTTCAACTATGAAGCAGGTTCAGTTTACCAATGATCTGTTATTTACATAGCCTCTCATTTCTACACCACATTGACCTTTACTAAGTTTACCCATAAAAAAAACAGGATTGCCTTCTAAACATCTTTGTATAACAGTCCCTGATACAGTGTATACATCAGATAATAAGCCAGGTGTGAACCATGCTACTGATAAGTGGAAGCAAACGCTATAGTTCCATAAAGGCAGAATAAATGATGATTAAAAAACCCTCAAACGGGGTCCCTCACTTGTACTGTAAAACCAGAAAAATGTGTGTTTATCACAAACCAGCCATTAACTGTGTACAGGACTACAGCTGCTATAGTCCCCACAATGACATTTGACCGAATTAGTGTGTGTTACTAGGTCTCCTGAAGGAAACCTGTTTAATGAAGGACATTTTTTACCAATGTAAAAGTACTGAGATGTCTCTGAAAAACACAAGTAGGACTGATAACTGGAAGGCAGATGAAATGACGTTCAGGAAAAATTACCTTTTTCTTGGAGGACTTGGACGGAGCTTGATCCGATGAGCCAGCATGCTCAACTTCGACAGCCTCGGTCACAGATGATTCTTTGCTAGCCTGTGGAAGAGGAAAATAGCCTCTTAATACTATATTTAAGTGCAGGTTTACTAACATAGAGGCAATCTAAATGACCAACTATGCGGACAACCTAAAACCATTGACTAATCAAAAGAGATAAAGCTGATGACTAGCTTGGTGCATTGTTGATTAATCGCTGCTGTCATGTTCAACTATGAAGCAGGTTCAGTTTACCAATGATCTGTTATTTACATAGCCTCTCATTTCTACACCACATTGACCTTTACTAAGTTTACCCAATAAAAAAACACAGGATTGCCTTCTAAACATCTTTGTATAACAGTCCCTGATACAGTGCATACATCAGATAATAAGCCAGGTGTGAACCATGCTACTGATAAGTGGAAGCAAACGCTATAGTTCCATAAAGGCAGAATAAATGATGATTAAAAAACCCCTCAAACGGGGTCCTCACTTGTACTGGTAAACCAGAAAAATGTGTGTTATCACAAACCAGCCATTAACTGTGTACAGACTACAGCTGCTATAGTCCCCACAATGACATTTGACCAGATTAGTGTGTGTTACTAGGACTCCTGAAGGAAACCTGTTCAATGAAGGACATTTTTTACCAATGTAAAAGTACTGAGATGTCTCTGAAAAACACAAGTAGGACTGATAACTGGAAGGCAGATGAAATGACGTTCAGGAAAAATTACCTTTTTCTCGGAGGACTTGGACGGAGCTTGATCCGATGAGCCAGCATGCTCAACTTCGACAGCCTCAGTCACAGATGATTCTTTGCTAGCCTGTGGAAGAGGAAAATAGCCTCTTAATACTATATTTAAGTGCAGGTTACTAACATAGAGGCAATCTAAATGACCAACTATGCGACAACCTAAAACCATTGACTAATCAAAAGAGATAAAGCTGATGACTAGCTTGGTGCATTGTTGATTAATCGCTGCTGTCATGTTCAACTATGAAGCAGGTTCAGTTTACCAATGATCTGTTATTTACATAGCCTCTCATTTCTACACCACATTGACCTTTACTAAGTTTACCCAATAAAAAAAACACAGGATTGCCTTCTAAACATCTTTGTATAACAGTCCCTGATACAGTGCATACATCAGATAATAAGCCAGGTGTGAACCATGCTACTGATAAGTGGAAGCAAACGCTATAGTTCCATAAAGTCAGAATAAATGATGATTAAAAAACCCTCAAACGGGGTCCTCACTTGCACTGTAAACCAGAAAAATGTGTGTTATCACAAACCAGCCATTAACTGTGTACAGACTACAGCTGCTATAGTCCCCACAATGACATTTGACCAGATTAGTGTGTGTTACTAGGTCTCCTGAAGGAAACCTGTTTAATGAAGGACATTTTTTACCAATGTAAAAGTACTGAGATGTCTCTGAAAAACACAAGTAGGGCTGATAACTGGAAGGCAGATGAAATGACGTTCAGGAAAAATTACCTTTTTCTTGGAGGACTTGGACGGAGCTTGATCCGATGAGCCAGCATGCTCAACTTCGACAGCCTCAGTCACAGATGATTCTTTGCTAGCCTGTGGAAGAGGAAAATAGCCTCTTAATACTATATTTAACTGCAGGTTTACTAACATAGAGGCAATCTAAATGACCAACTATGCGACAACCTAAAACCATTGACTAATCAAAAGAGATAAAGCTGATGACTAGCATGGTGCATTGTTGATTAATCGCTGCTGTCATGTTCAACTATGAGCAGGTTCAGTTTACCAATGATCTGTTATTTACATAGCCTCTCATTTCTACACCACATTGACCTTTACTAAGTTTACCCAATTAAAAAAAACACAGGATTGCCTTCTAAACATCTTTGTATAACAGTCCCTGATACAGTGCATACATCAGATAATAAGCCAGGTGTGAACCATGCTACTGATAAGTGGAAGCAAACGCTATAGTTCCATAAAGGCAGAATAAATGATGATTAAAAAACCCTCAAACGGGGTCCTCACTTGTACTGTAAACCAGAAAAATGTGTGTTATCACAAACCAGCCATTAACTGTGTACAGACTACAGCTGCTATAGTCCCCACAATGACATTTGACCAGATTAGTGTGTGTTACTAGGTCTCCTGAAGGAAACCTGTTTAATGAAGGACATTTTTTACCAATGTAAAAGTACTGAGATGTCTCTGAAAAACACAAGTAGGGCTGATAACTGGAAGGCAGATGAAATGACGCTCAGGAAAAATTACCTTTTTCTCGGAGGACTTGGACGGAGCTTGATCCGATGAGCCAGCATGCTCAACTTCGACAGCCTCGGTCACAGATGATTCTTTGCTAGCCTGTGGAAGAGGAAAATAGCCTCTTAATACTATATTTAAGTGCAGGTTTACTAACATAGAGGCAATCTAAATGACCAACTATGCGACAACCTAAAACCATTGACTAATCAAAAGAGATAAAGCTGATGACTAGCTTGGTGCATTGTTGATTAATCGCTGCTGTCATGTTCAACTATGAAGCAGGTTCAGTTTACCAATGATCTGTTATTTACATAGCCTCTCATTTCTACACCACATTGACCTTTACTAAGTTTACCCAATAAAAAAACACAGGATTGCCTTCTAAACATCTTTGTATAACAGTCCCTGATACAGTGCATACATCAGATAATAAGCCAGGTGTGAACCATGCTACTGATAAGTGGAAGCAAACGCTATAGTTCCATAAAGGCAGAATAAATGATGATTAAAAAACCCTCAAACGGGGTCCTCACTTGTACTGTAAACCAGAAAAATGTGTGTTATCACAAACCAGCCATTAACTGTGTACAGACTACAGCTGCTATAGTCCCCACAATGACATTTGACCAGATTAGTGTGTGTTACTAGGTCTCCTGAAGGAAACCTGTTTAATGAAGGACATTTTTTACCAATGTAAAAGTACTGAGATGTCTCTGAAAAACACAAGTAGGACTGATAACTGGAAGGCAGATGAAATGACGTTCAGGAAAAATTACCTTTTTCTCGGAGGACTTGGACGGACCTTGATCCGATGAGCCAGCATGCTCAACTTCGACAGCCTCAGTCACAGATGATTCTTTGCTAGCCTGTGGAAGAGGAAAATAGCCTCTTAATACTATATTTAAGTGCAGGTTTACTAACATAGAGGCAATCTAAATGACCAACTATGCGACAACCTAAAACCATTGACTAATCAAAGAGATAAAGCTGATGACTAGCATGGTGCATTGTTGATTAATCGCTGCTGTCATGTTCAACTATGAAGCAGGTTCAGTTTACCAATGATCTGTTATTTACATAGCCTCTCATTTCTACACCACATTGACCTTTACTAAGTTTACCCAATAAAAAAACACAGGATTGCCTTCTAAACATCTTTGTATAACAGTCCCTGATACAGTGCATACATCAGATAATAAGCCAGGTGTGAATCATGCTACTGATAAGTGGAAGCAAACGCTATAGTTCCATAAAGGCAGAATAAATGATGATTAAAAAACCCTCAAACGGGGTCCTCACTTGTACTGTAAACCAGAAAAATGTGTGTTATCACAAACCAGCCATTAACTGTGTACAGACTACAGCTGCTATAGTCCCCACAATGACATTTGACCAGATTAGTGTGTGTTACTAGGACTCCTGAAGGAAACCTGTTCAATGAAGGACATTTTTTACCAATGTAAAAGTACTGAGATGTCTCTGAAAAACACAAGTAGGACTGATAACTGGAAGGCAGATGAAATGACGTTCAGGAAAAATTACCTTTTTCTTGGAGGACTTGGACGGAGCTTGATCCGATGAGCCAGCATGCTCAACTTCGACAGCCTCAGTCACAGATGATTCTTTGCTAGCCTGTGGAAGAGGAAAACAGCCTCTTAATACTATATTTAAGTGCAGGTTTACTAACATAGAGGCAATCTCATCTGTCATCAACATAGTCTCTCATTTTTACATCACCTTGACCTGTACTAGTGTTTACCCAAGAACACCGGATTTCTTTGGTCTTTTTTGTTGTTGTTTGTTTTTCAAAAAAAATAAAAAATACGACCTTAAGAAATAAAAACATTCTTACAACCTAAAATGTTTAACAAAATTTTCTTAAAGGAGCAATTAGTTCATCATTATTCATTACTAGTGAGTCGTTTGAGCACTGTCTGTTAGACCACTTCTTGCTCCACTACAGATTCTTTATTTAACATATATTTATAGACTTCCATCATAAATGTAAGTTATTCATTTTTTAAACAGAAAATGATCCTTGACAAACCTTCTCCCTCCATGGCCAGTCAGTCCCTCCATAGTTGTAAGTTATTTCCTCTCCAGGATTTATGTCTTTCACTGCAAATAAGCACAGATGTGGCTTTCCATCCACCAATATCTTTTTCATTGTACAGCTTGGATTCTTGTGGTCATCATTGACTAATCTTCCAAGACTGTTATCTTCTCGGGATGCATCGATACTTTCCAAATTAGGTGGGGTGGGGAGAATGGGGTTGGAGAAAGAGAAACAAATGTTATATAATAATCTTTTGGTTATTTTGTCAACAAGATAACTTTCAAAAAGCAGCACCACAAGCTTTGACAAGATCCAACTTATATTGAATTATTATAAACACTGGACTTACCACCACCATCTTTCTTGCCACAAGAAGTCAAACATGAAGACAGCACATGCACTATGATACAGTCTCCTCCTCCTTTGTGATTCTTCATAGTTTATCAACTCCCCTCTGTACTCCACCACAAAATCTCCTTTTTTAAAAGGAGTCGTGGCGAACACACCTCGTCCTAGACATATAGAAACTGTAAATTTCAGATCAGAACTCTACCATTGCTGACAGTGTTTCCTCTAACATTCAACAAGGGGGGTGCTCCATCAACCACATAACCCCCCCCCACCCCCCCCCACCCCAAGAAGGTCAGGGTATGTAAATAAATTATTATACGTCTGTGCATGTTCACTGTTAGGCTAATTATTTTTTTTTTTTATTAATAGCGCCAGACGGATTACTGTCTCTACAGTGAGGGCTCCCACATAAGGCAGAAATTAGTCCACGGACAAGTACGTGCTGGAATCAATTTTACGAGAGCATACACAACATCACTATAAACGGCTCTGGAGAAAGAAATGTAGGAGTTTGTCACAAGAAGTGTAGCCAATAAGTGAGCTCAACTATGAAGTTTAAAATGGCCGTGGATAGTCAGCGCAGTGTGCACAGTACAAAGTGTGCAGCCTCCTTTAAAGTTTTATCCTAGGCTAAATTATATTTATTTTTAGCTCAGAGTCACCTTGGTTCACATGCAGGTAAACTCACAATCTCGCCAGGCAAGAGAGTCACAACATCCTTTTTACCTCCCTGGGTAAATGTTTCTGCGTGTTGTGAATACACCCAGTTTGAGGATGTCTGCACTAAAAACTCCTTCCAAGTCGGGAGCACTGAGTGTCTCTATCCGTGAAGATGTCAATGGAGTCTGTTCTGATGGGGGAGCATGGGGTGGTGATTAAAGAGAAACTCTTAAATGAACAAGAATTATCCCAGTCAGAATTAGTATCGCTTGTGATGGGAGGGCGGGATCCAATGGGATAAATGCGTACTTTGTCTGTTTTTTTCTGTAAAAAAACATTTTTATTTCAAGTGGTGCATTGATTATTTCAATATACTGAGAATGTTTGCCTTATACAAATATAAGGATGATTACATCAGTTTAAACTCAATTATTATAAGCCTTAAGCTCAATGCAGCATGTTCCCTATGTACATGGCTCTATGGTTATTTTCAGGTGTCTTACAAACATATTGTTTTCTTTGATTCTCCCAAATCACCAAAGTCTGTCTGTTGGAAACAAAAATTCACCTTCCTGAGTTCATTGTTGAAATAAGATGGATGCTTTGTTTTGGGAAAACACATTTTTGTTGCTATATAGACCCTATAAATGGATCAGAAACAGATCCCAAATGTATTGAAATTAATATTCAATAAAAGGTATGCTGAAAAATATTATGAACTCTTGAAGATCTAGATTTAAAGGAGATTTTCATTCAATCAAGAAGTAGGAAGGAAGAAAGGCAGATATCCTCAAAATATAACCATAACTAAATATACCTGATAGAGACAAAAACATAAAAAGATAGCCAGAAAGATGGATAAACAAGAGACACAGAAAATTGCTCTTGTATAAAGCTGTATTTTGTATGGAAAGCGTGAGAAAAAGCCCCCCCCCCCCCCCCCAAGACAGAATTTCAAAAGTATTTTCAAAAATACTTTTGTCATAATTTGTGGAAATCTCTGAATTGAGATAACTCTATGCACAGAAACCCACCTTTATAATGATTGATGAACTTCACTTCCAACCTTCCTGTCTTGTCACTGGCCGTTGCTGCATGTTCAGCTGCATCGCGTTTAGGTGGTATTCTACGGTTTATTGATGTCATTATCCTGTTAAACACACAGTACTGTTATAATCATTTTATAACAATACCAATCTGTTCAAAGTCTACGACATTTTTAACATGCAATAAAAGTCAAAATGGCGTCAGTCCTTCCAGGTTCCTTCTACCATATTTGTAAGACGCATGCTTTTCTGAATATTATTTTCCTCATTAACTGTTTTAGTTTATGTATCTCTTAGACTACCATACAGTAATTATTGGAACTGCTTCAACCTAAACATAAAATAGTACGTTAGGTAACAAGAAAGTCATGCATAAAACATAATTGAGTCAATTTCAAAGACTCCATCTTGTTAAAAGGAAAACTTCATCTAAACTCTCAGTTTTGCTTATAAAAGAGTAGTTTCATCGATTTAAATAAACCCGCTCAGCTAGTTTTACCACTTATTACATTCTTAAAAGAAATTGGTACACTTAAATACAGTTTATACGGTTTATATGACAGAATTGACTTACACTTCCATGTGGTGAAGCAACTGCTTAGCAACTGCTTGGTCCTTCGTAAGCTCATTTCAAAGGTGTGCTTCTTTTGGTAGTCAGCGCAGCCCCGGGTGGAGACAAGAAAAACAGAATCTACGTGCTTCCGCCCGTCTGGTGTGTCTGCGTTTGTAAATCCAAATGATTCGAGTATGTTTGTGAAGTAATTTAAAGGGACTGCGTGTTTGACCTGATGGGAGTAACTAATAAACTAAAGAGGTTTTTGAAACGTATATATTACTAAAGTAACGGGAATACAAAGAATTGAAAGCCAGGATTTCTTCTTCTTCTGCGTTGGCTTCAGCGTGACACTAAGCTGGTCAGCTGGGAGACTGGTTTTGAGAGGCCTTTCATCTGGTTGCATGAATAGTACAATTGGAATCATAATTTCAACATGAATACTTTGTAGTATAAAAACCAATTAAAAAACAATTAAATAGTGAATTCAATGATAGAAATACAAACTATTTCAGTTTTTAAAAGTCTACTAAGCAGCTTATCACAAAATTCAAAGAAAACATTAAGGAACAAAAAATACACATGTCCTGAAACACAAACTAGAGCTTAAATTAATCAGCCTTTTAAGCCTATTAGCTATGCAATGTCAAAAAGAATTCCGCTGATCTCAAGAGGTTTATTAACATAATTAATTGCAAACACCTATTACCACCATGTCCTTCACCTGTACCTGGCACAGCTTTTAAGGTAGCTCATCCTCATCATCATCAGCCTCCTCTTCCTCCATCACTACTCATATGTCTCTTCCTCCTCTTCCTTCTCCTTCTAACTCCTATTCAATTCAATTCAATTCAATTTTATTTATATAGCGCCAATTCATGAAACATGTCATCTCAAGGAACTTTACAAAATCAAAATCAATCAGATTATACAGATTGGGTCAGATTATACAGATTGGTCAAAAAATTCTTATATAAAGGGAACCAATTAATTGCATCAAAGTCTTGACAAGCAGCATTCACTCCTGAAGAAGCGTAGCGCCACAGGGAGAGTCATCTGCACTGTCCATGGCTTTGCAGCAATCCCTCATACTGAGCAAGCAGGACGCGACAGTGGAAAGAAAAACTCCCCATTAACGGGAAGGAAAAACCTCCAGCAGAAGGTTGGCTCAGTACAGGGCTCAGTATGAACGGTCATCTGCCTCGACCAACTGGGGGTTAGAGAAGACAGAGCAGAGACACAACAAGAGAGACAAACAAGCACAGAAGCTCACTTTGATCCAGTAATCTGTTCTACATTAAATGGTAATAGCAGGTGATTTCTTTCCCTGGATAATGTCACAGTTAACAGAACGCCAGACCAGGTGTACCTAGTATGAAGAAAAAAAGTGAACAAAAAGAAATGACAACAGTCATTTCAATGCAATGCAATGCAAGACTGGAGAACAGTAGAACTCAGTAGAGTGAGAAATATAGACCTTGATGTCCTCCAGTAGCCTAAGCCTATAGCAGCATAACTATAGAGGTAGCTCAGGGTAACATGAGCCACTCTAACTATAAGCTTTGTCAAAAAGTAAAGTTTTAAGATAAGTCTTAAAAGTGGACAGAGTATCTGCCTCACAGACCAAAACTGGGAGTTGGTTCCACAGGAGAGGAGCCTGATAGCTAAAGGATCTGCCTCCCATTCTGGTTTTAGAGACTCTAGGAACCACCAGCAAACCTGCAGTCTGAGAGCGAAGTGCTCTGTTAGGAACATACGGGGTAATCAGATCTCTGATATATGATGGAGTTTGACTTTTAAGGGCTTTATACGTTAGAAGGAGAATTTTAAATTCTATTCTTGATTTAAAGGTTTACAATGCAACCAGGGTTGATTTCCAGCGAGGCTCCCCCAGAGGGCGAAAGTAAAAGGGCACTGTCGTAAAGATGCTCAGCTGTTCTCCTGGTTTCTCGGTCAAGCCAGGCGCGGTTGTTTTGAGCAGAAACACGAGGTCCTTGTCAGCCTTGCAGCCTTCTTTTTCTTTTAGCTCTCACCATTCGGAAAAAGCTTGCCCGATGTTCACCCGTGTACGACTCCTCTCTCTGTCCAGAGCCCTTTTCCTCTTTCTTGCCTGCTCCGACATGGGCTTTCGCTGTTTTCTCGCTGGTTCCGCCATGATAACTGCACAAATATCGCCACTGCGCTAGCAACGAGCATGCCTTTCACTGGGGGCGTGTAGCAGTTCTCGCCGTAAAGCAAGACCGACTCTCGCGATACACGAGACTTCTGAGCCTGTGGGTGCGAGCCGAGGGCGCCTGGGACATCGTCTTGGGAAAGTTTAATGGCTGTAAAGTCGGTCAAATCGCTGTTTCTGTTGCGCGTCTAATAGCTGGTTGCTACGGGCGTTCTCTACCTGTATGTCCTACCTAAGCGGCAAAAGGGGCGTTGCTCTTGAGACGGTGACGTCACGTGCGCGGTACGCTATAGGGTAGTTCACGTGTGACGTCCCGCGTGACGTCAGCGCTACATCCGGGTCCCGCTGGTAGGCAGAAAACAGTACTGTTCTCGTCTACTACATGACAAAACGGGTGATTTAGAGTGTACTTTTACTTCGTTTATTTATGGAATCTAAGCAATGCCTACGACTTGTTGTGCTCCCGGTTGCACAGAGAGGCATTCCAAATCGTTGGATATACGTTTCTGTCGTTTTCCAAAGGAGGAAGGACGAAGAAAGAAATGGATATTTTCAATGAAAAGAGCGCAGGCAGACACTCCCAATGGACTGGGGGGGCATCGTACTACGACAGAATTTGCAGTCTACACTTCATCTCCGGTAAATACAACTTAATTCTGCTCTAGTCATTGTTCTACTTAAATAGCGGCGGAGGGTACACAGATCGCTACACGGGCCGGAGAAGCGGTAGCAGCAGCAGCCAAGCAGCAGCGGCGGAGCAGGCAGCGGCTGCTCTGCCAGTTCACGTGCTGCGGCCGGGGCGGCTAGCAGCAGCTAGCAGCGGGGGCTACAGCAGCTGCTGCTGCCATTACGCCCCGGTTCACGGGCGCTAGTACTTCTGTGTTTACGCTGCAATGTCGCCGACACCGCCACCCATTTTAACAAGACAAAAACACCTAAATAATCCGTAGTAACATTTTTTTTAACCTACCGGGCCTCTGCTGAGACGCGGCCTGTGTCCGACGCCGCTTTGTGCTGTTGCACAAACATGTGTGAACAACATCCATCCATCCATCCATTTTCTGACCGATTAATCCCTCATGGCGTCGCGGGCGTTGCTGGAGCCTTTTTCCGGATTTAAAATAATTGTAGCCGTCCAGTGGTTTCATGGCTTTCGTGCTCTCTGTCTGTACTGGCCTGCCATGTTTATAAGGCAGCTGTATATGTCATGGTACGGAGCGCTTGGCCAGCATTTCACAGACTCGCTCCGTCCCTTAAGGCTTTTGCTGTGTGGATCTGGCAATCTGATACCATCAACCATCAACTTACTCTTAAAACGATCTTGTAGTACGTTATCTAAAGAAGAAAAATACGCGGAGAACTCGTCAGTTTCTCTGTTTGCGTCCGCCATTGTGTTCGCCTTTTGCCTACCAGTCCGGCGCGCATGCGCGAAAAACCCGCCTCAAAACAATAACAATGAACTACCCTATTGCAAGTACGGTATTTCCCCTACAGTCCACCAGGGCGGCCGAGAAAACTTTTGTTCGACCTGAAATGACTCATTTAATCATCCAAAACGGTATGGAACAGATTAATTAACTGAAAAATGTTGCATAATATGCCTTTAACAGGAAGCCAATGAAGGGAAGCTAAAATTGGAGAAATATGATCCCTTTAATTGATTTTCAACTCTTGCTGCAGTATTTTGGATCTAAAGCTAATCTAGAGCTAAAGACTTTGAACTGCATTTTGTGGACTTCCTAATAGTAAAGAATTACAATAGTTCAGCCTTGAAGTAACAAATGCATGAACTAGTTTTTCAGCATCACGCCTGGACATAATGTTTATAATTTGGCAATATTCCAGAGGTGAAAAAATGAAACTTCGGAAACCTGGTATTGGGATTTAAACAACATGTCTTGGTAACAAAATAACACCAAGATTTTTTACTTTATTACCAGAGGCCAAGTTAATGCTATCCAGATTAAGTGATTGATTAAGAAGTTTATTTCTTGAGGACTCTGGTCCAAAGATTACAACTTCTGTCTTGACAGAATTGAAATGCAGAAAATTTAAAGTCATCCAGCTTTTGGTGTCATCAAGACATGACAGCAGTCGAAGTAAATGATTGGAATCATCAGGATTTATGGATAAATATATCTTAGTGTCATCAGCATAACAGTGGAAATTAATCCCATGTTGTCTGATAAATTTGCCAATCGGAAGCATATATATAGTAAAGAGAATTGGTCCAAGGACTGAACTCTGTGGTACTCCACAAGTGACCCTAGAGTTTGAAGATTTATTATTAAGATGAACAAACTGGAATCATTCCGACAGACAAGATTCACACCAGCCTAATGTTTCTCCTTAATCCCTACAGTATGCTCAAGTCTTTGTATGAGAATATTGTGATCAACTGTATCAAATGCAGCACTGAGATCTAACAGGACAAGTACAGACACAAGTCCATTATCTGAGGCCATGAGAATATGATTAGTGACCTTCACCAGAGCCGTTTCAGTGCTATAATGAGCTCTGAAGCCGTTGTAAATGTTCATAAAGTTGATTAGCAACTACTTTCTCAAGACTTTTAGATAAGAAAAGAAGATTAGATATAGGTCTGTAATTTACTAACTCGTCTTGATCAAGAGATGGTTTCTTAAGTAAAGGTTTAATAACAACTACTTTAAAAGCTTGTGGTACATATCCATCTACTAAGGTTAGATTAATCATGTCTAAAATTGCATCACTGATCAAAGGGAATATCTCCTTAAACAACTTGGCTGGGATTGGGTCCAACATACAAGTAGAAGGTTTAGATGAAGCTAAAATTTTAGATAGCTCAGAAAGCTCTACTGCTTCTAAACAGTTCAAACACTGCGCAGGTTCTAAAGATTCCTCCAACACTGCCTCACTTACTGAAGACGAGGTAGTCATGTTTGGAAGGATGCCAATTATGTTATTTTTAATGGAGTCAATTTTATTTATGAAAAATCCCATAAAGTCATTACTGGAATGGGAATGGATGGATAAACAGAGCTGTGACTCTGAGTAAGTTTGGCAACTGTACTGAAAAGAAATCTAGGATTATTTTTATTCTCATCAATTAATGATGAAAAATATGCTGCTCTAACTCTGCGAAGGGTTAGAGCAGTTTAGCTAATCCTACCTAATCTGTCTTTCCAGATAAGGTAAGATTCCTCTTGGTGTGTAGAGCGCCATTTTCTCTCCAATTTCCTAACATTGTGCTTTAAGGAACGCAGCTCTGAATTAAACCAGGGAGCCAGCTTCCTGTGAGTAATCACCTTCTTTTTCAAAGGAGCTACATTGTTTAATCCAGAACAAAATGATGAAGTCACACCGTTAACAAAGGTTTCTACTTGTGAATGGGAAGAAACAACATTGCTGCCATCTGCAGGGCATTTCTGCAATACTGAGGATATTAAAAGGGGGACAGACTCTGTAAAGTTAGATATAGCATTATCTGATAAACATCTACTATAATGGAACCCTCTTTTGGGGGTGGAGAACTCAGTTAGATTAAACTCAAAGGTTTTTAAAAATGGTCTGATAGAACAGGGTTGTGATGAAATACTGTTAATTCTTCACAATCAATCCCATATGTCAGCACGAGGTCTAAAGTATGAAGCCAAGAGTGCGTCGGTTTAGACACATTTTGAGCAAAACCAATTGAATCTTAAGATAGTTTTAAAGGCTACACTGAGGTTATCACATTCAGTGTCAACATAAATGTTAAAATCACCCACCATAATAACCACCATAATAGTCAGTATTTAACACCAACTCAGATAAGAAGTCTGACAACTGATCCTAAAACTGAGTGTAAGGGCCTGGTGGACGATACAAGGCAACAAAAAGAAGAAGTTTTATTGCTTTGCAGTTTGGATGAGGGAAACTGAGGGTTAGATGTTCAAAAGAACTGTAGTTAGTAATTGGCCTGGGACTAATTAATAAATCAGACTGAAAGATGGTTGCTACTCCTCCCCTCTTCCCATAGATCTGGGAATGTGGAAATTTAAATAATTGGATAAAGTTGACTCATTTATACTAACGTAGTCCTCTTGTAGCCAGGTTTTGTGTGACAAAATAAATCAATCTGATTATCAGAAATCAATTCATTAACTAAAAAAAGTCTTTGGGGGAGAGACCTTATATTTAATAGACCACATTTAATTGTTTTATTTTTTGGTTCAAAGTTAGCCTTATTGATTTTTATTAGATATTTTTGATTTGTTCCTTTTAGATCAGTTTTTGATCTATTCAGTTTTGGCCGTGGGAAAGACACCGCCTCAATAGGGTAATGGGTGGGTAACAGTACAGAAGCTGCAGAGATGTGTGTTAAACTACAACTCTATGACTGGCATTATTCTGTCCCTCTGCACAAATGGCAAGCCTTAAACTGGTCTCATCAGCTACAAATAACGATAACAGTAATAATTATGAACATTATAATATTTATTTTGTCAGAACACATATTAAATAACAAAAAATAAGGAAAATACAAAACAAACAAGCACAGTAATGGAACTACTCAACTTATTCATATTTTTCTTGGGCAATTAAAAATACTTAATGAAGAAACACAACAGGAAAAGGATGTAGCCTATAGCTACTAAAATATTGTCGTCTGAACACTCTCTCCTGTAATTTCATCTGTGTACCGAACCTGAAACTGTCTCAACTTCGACCTGTATTTCCCTCTGGCGTTTCACTGATACAGCTCTGGTGAAGGTCACTAATGATATTCTCATGACCTCAGATAATGGACTTGTGTCTGTACCTGTCCTGTTAGATCTCAATGCTGTGTTTGATACAGTTGATCACAAAATTCCCCTTGAAAGACTTGTTTGTTCATTTTCAAACTCTAGAGTCATTTGTGGAGTACCACAGGGTTTAGTCCTTGAGCCAATTCTATTTACTTTGTATATGCTTTGAATTGGCAAAGTTATCAGACGGCATGAGCTTATTGAACTTTATTGATCTCACAATGGAGAAATTCACTTCTGCATCTTATCCCATCCCCTTGGGGAGCAGTGGGCTGCCACTGTGCGGCGCCTGAGGAGCAATCAGGAGTTAAGGGTTTTGCTCAGGAACCCAGAGTGGCAGTCTGTGGGAGTTGAACTCAGAACATCTGGGACCCAAGCTCATTCCTCTAACCACTAGACCACCACTCCCCTCAACTGTTATGCTGATGACACTCAGCTATATTTATCCATAAATCCTGATCAATATAATCAATTAATTTAACTACAGGCATGCCTTGATGACAACAAAACCGGGATGACTTTAAATGACCTGCTTTTAAATTCTGACAAGACAGGAGTTGTAATCTTTGGACCAGAGTCCTAAAAAATAAACTTCTTAATCTGGATGGCATTAAATTGGCCTCTGGTAATGTAGTAAAAGATGTTGGTGTTATTTTTGAACAAGACATGTTATTTAAAACCTATATTAAACAGGTTTCCAGAGGTTGCCTTTTTTTACCCCCGGAAATATTGCCAAAAATAGAAATATTCTGTCTAGGGGAGATGCTGAAAAACCTGTCCATGCATTTGTTATTTCATGGCTGAACTATTGTAATTCTTCACTATCAGGAATTCCACAAAATGCAATTTAAAGTCTTTAGCTGATCCAAAATGCTGCATCAACAGTTTTGATGAAAATCAACAATAGAGATCATATTTCTCCAATTGTAGCTTCCCTTCATTGGCTTCATGTTGAATCAAGAACAGAATTTAAAATTCTCCTTCTCACGTACAAAGCACTTAATAATCAAGCTCCATCATATATTTGAGTTCTGATTACCATATATGTTCCTAACAGAGCACTTTTCTCATAGACTGCTAGTCTATTGGTGGTTCCTAGAGTTTCTAAAAGTAGAAGGGGAGGCACATCTTTTAGTTATCAGGCTCCTCTCCAGTGGAACCAACTCCCAGTTTTGGTCGGTAAGGCACACACCCTGTTTACTTTAAGACAAAGCTTAAAACTATCCTTTTTGACAAAGATTATAGTCAAAGTGTCTTAAGTTACCCTGAGCTATCTCTATAGTTATGCTGCTGTAGGCTTAGGCTGCTGGAGAACATTAGGGTCTATTTCTCTCTGCTGAGTTCTCCTACTAATCTCAAATTTGCATTGTTCGTTGTCATTTCAGCTTTTAACTTTTTGTTGTAATTTTTTTCCTTCATAGTAGGTACACCTGATCTGGCGTTCTGTTAGGTGTGACATCATCTAGGGAAGACAAACCACCCGCGATTACCATATAACATGGAAAAGATTCCTGGATCAATGTGTGCTTCTCTGCATTTTTTGACTCTCTTATTGTGTCTGCTCTCTCTTTTCTAACTCCCAGTCAATTGAGGCAGATGACTGTTCACACTGAGCCTGGTTCTGTACGTGTTATTTCCTTCCTGTTAAAGGGGGGTCTTCCTTTCCACTATCGCTTCATGCTTGCTCAGTATGAGGGATTGCTGCAAAGCCATGGACAAAGCAGACGACTGTCCCTGTGGCTGTACGCTCCTTTAGGAAGAGTGAATGCTGCTTGTCAAGACTTGATGCAATCTACTGGGTTTCCTTAGATAGGACATTTTTTGACTAATCTGTATAATCTGATCCAATCTGTATAATCTGATTGAATTTGACTTTGGAATGTGTCTTTAGGTGACATGTTTCATGAATTGGAACTATATAAATAACATTGAATTGAATTATTACCTATTGTCACAAAAAAACTAAACAGAAGGGTTTCCCAGAGTGTAATGTAAGGCTGGCCGACCACCAGGTTTAACTTGTGCTGGACTAACCGTCGCATGTTTATTTATTTTAAATAGATTTTTATAAGCCAGTATCAATTATAGCAAAGGCAGGTAAAGCTTTACGGTTTTGCACTCTCAGGATGTGGAGATGCTGCTGGGCCGTCCTCACCACTGCCATAGAATTTGCAGTCCAAGAGAGGTCATCATATCCAGATTAACATTATAGCAGTTTCAGTAATATGCTACTACCATGTCATAAATGTAAAGATTTTTTACTCTTTTGCAAGAATAAACAATTACCTCAGAGTGACAATAGCTAAAAAAAAAAAAAAAACATCAGTGTTGTGTATTGAACTGGTTTTAGTTCTTACCCGTTTTGACCAATAATTTAAAAGTTTTATGTGATAAACGTAACACTGAGAAAGTTAATAATCAATATGCAATCATGCCAATGGTTCCAATATATATGCAAAGGTAATAAATAACCAAAAAGGAAATGTTAAAAAGGCATTAAAATAGATTTTTTTGAAATACAAAGAAAGATTTTTCATTTGTCCCAACAATGCCACCAGAGCAAGATTGGTGTGTGATGTGTAAGTGTGCGTTCCTGCAGTACCTCAACCTACCACTAAAGGGCGGTACCGAGTAGACAATCTGATACACACTTAAGCACACTATGTTGGTTTTTGTGTATTTTAGAGACCACCCTAAAAATTTGTCAGAGTATCATATTGAACTTCCTTTGATCAAATCTATTAAAAACTTAGTGGGGACTAGGTTTTTGGTCCCCACAAAAAATTTGGTCCCCACACTGTGAGTGTGCTGTCAGGTGTTGGTCCCCTCAATGTAGCAAACACAGACACACACACACACACACACACACACACACACACACACACACACACACACACACTCTCTCCAATAGTTTTTTTTTTTTCAGGAGTCATTGGTGTAAGGTATCCATCCGGTAATGATGGCCTTGACCTAAATTTCAACCCAATCGTTTCATTAAGGGTGCATCGATCGTTTTCCAACCCTTCAGTATTGTTAAGTAGTTGTTTCATTTAATCTGATTATTGGTCACTAAAAAGATAATTGGGAAAAGGCAAAGTTTTCCTTTTAAATCAAGAGAAGCACCAGTTATGTATAAACTGCAATCACCATTTCAGAAAATGCAAAGAAGATGAACAATACGTATCACTTTTACATTAAAGGGACAGGTCAGGGATCCAGAGTTTCAGACTGAAGAGTCAAGCCAGTCAGTGAGATGGGGTCCAGTTCCAAAGGGGATGTTTTCCTTTGAAAACAACTGCAATTCTTAGCAAAAAACTGGATATTCAGTGGGGTGTCCTTATTTTTACCCATGGCTGTAAACTGAGTGAAATAATCTAATCATATGATTAATGTTGACGGTGAAAACATTGAACTACATTGTTTTCTGCAATTAAAGGTTGTATTAGCTATAGACTATCCCAATTTATATCAAAAATCTGTTTTTAGAACATAATACTGTAGGTACATATCTTTGACATGTTTTCCGTCCATTTCCTGACCCACATGCAGAACCACAACCAAGACTCAGAGAGAACGTTATTTATTTTATTGAAACTCAGAATGGATAGGGGACAGTAAGGCTGGACGCTGGATACAGAGAATGAACGGCAGTTCTCTGGGGCTGAACTCTGAGGTGAGGCTGGGATCCCCAGTGTCTTTTCAGTGCAGCTGGTTTAAAGCGTTTTTAAATCTGTGTCATGGCAAGGGGGACCTTAATGTGGAGGAGAGCTTGAGGTTCTCAAGACATTGGAGAGCGGGCAAGAGATGAGAAGCAGCTGTGGATGCAGTGCGTTCTGGAGGTAAGCGGTTAGTAGGTGGTAGCAAAGTCAGACCAGGAACCTTGGAGATGCATCAACCTGGGAATATGGAGAAAACGGAGGAGTTAATCTGATTTGGAGGAAAACACTTCAGTAATCGCATAATCTCAAATGGCATTGGAGAACTATAAAATCTAGAGATCGGGAGGGCTTGATGTTGTGAAAACCCCTTATAAGCAGTGGCAGAAATGGGAATAGCGCTTAGGTGTGTTGCCTACACTGCTGCTCCACTACGCCCCCCAACATTGACTTCCAGAAGAGAGTAGAACCCACACAACTTGCATGACAGCCCCAAAGACACAAGGCAAATGCTGCAATGCAAAGTCCAATGTGATTGGTGTTCCAAAGCTGGTCAACTGGATGGACCAGTTCCTTAAGATAACCTTTTGGAGTTTGTGCCCTGCTCTCTTCCCTCACCATTACTAAGGATTCTGCTGTGCACCTTCAGAGATTGTGGACTCCCAGGCCATTCTGAGAAGTTACTCCCTGAGTTTTGTTGTTTAAGTAATTAAACTTGTTAAAAACATCCTTGCCTTTTTTTTTTTTGCAGCATCAGTGATCGCAAGCGTATATTAAAATCCAAGAATAGCTTCATGTGAAGATAATTTAAGTTGTGATATGGCCAGAATTTAGAACTAAACTCGACAAAAAAATCTGTTGGGGTCCCCCGAAGAGGACTGTGGACACGATATATCCTCTCAATCACACGGATTCAGAGAACTATTGCAAAGCAGAATGTGCAACTGTTATCAGGTCAAGATCATTAGTTAAGGGCAAGTAGGAGACAAAACTGATTGGTTTATATATTGTATTTCATCCTGAGTAGCTTATATTAAACATTTCAATATCTACTGTTTACTGTATGTTCACTTATAGTGGGTAGAGTAGCCAGAAACTTGACTCAAGTAAGAGTAATGATACATTTTAATAATATTACTCAAGTAAAAGTACATTGCAGTAAAACAAAAATATTTTAGTAAATATAACCAAGTAAATGCAACTAGTTACTACCCTCCTCTGTGCACCAGAACATTTTAGTGGCTTCAAATGGGGCAGATACACAATATAAGCATTTATCACTTTTTATTTATTTATTTTTATTCATTTTTTGACTTCATCCACTTAGACTATTTTGTGCAGACCCATCACATAAAATTTGATTAAACAACATATTACAATTTGGAATGTAACAAATGCATAAAAAGCCAACAGGGGTGAATATCTTTGCATGGCACTATTTTTTTGCAACTGGCTTCTAGGTTCTTCGTTGGAAAGTTAGTGAACATTTCTCAGTGTTTATCCTACTTACTGCAAGATGTGAGATGGATTTTCTGTTAGCAGATGGCCCCTCATAAAAACACACAAACACGTGTAGGCACAAATCATCGACTTCGGGTTCCTTAATCCAAGTCAATAAATAGCTTGTCGATAGCAGAGAACGTAAAAATGCCATATGTGCAAAGCAAGGCATGAATTGATTCATCATAAACTGGAGTTGGGCTAGAAGCTCAGAATAAATGTGCTGTTTTTATATTGAAGTAACACAAAAATATAGTAAAGAACCAAAAGATAAGAAATAAACACATCATTAGGCCAAAGTTGGCTGTAAAGACAATCTTATTTATCAGGTCAGATTGCATGTATTTTGGATTAGACCAATGACACACTTAACTAAATACTAAACATAATAATAAAAACAACAACAATTGCAGTGAGGTTCATTTCTTTAACAAGCATCGGCAGCATGTTTTAGGATTTTCTGTCCTTTGTAGAACACAGGGTAGATAAAAAGTGATCAGATGAGGCTGTTGTTGTGCACATGCGAGCCACCAATGGGCCTGGCATACCCACTACAGCCTTTTTAGTTGTGCTGCGTCCTTTCGTGTGGATGCACAATTTATCTTAAATGATTACGTAACAAAGTATGAGGCCGTGTCTACTACTGAACTGGATCACTGAAACTTTCTTCTATTTGGGAAAACTTAAAGCAGGGCATTTTTAATACTTTTTTTGAGACTCAGATCACTATGGAATGAAGCAAGATGGAAAACCATAATCTATAAAAATCAAGCCTGCATGACTCTACTTTGAACTCAGTTTGCAATTTCTAGCATTTTCACAGAAAACCCAGAAACATTCATTTCATTTATTTAAAGTGAAGTTTTGTGCTTGTGCAGAGGAAACCTAAATCTGTTCGTGTCACTTTAACTTAGGGTTGTAAAAAATTGTAGTGGCCCTGCCTAATATTGTTTCTGTTTTAGGTCAAGTATTTTAGATTCGCATGTCATAATTTACAGGTATAATCAAAACAAAATAACAATTTGAATAAAACTACTAAGATTCAATTTCTATAGCTGGTTCAAAGAAAACTTTTTCACTGTATACTCGTTGTGTAATTAAAGGAAAAAAAGGCGAAGAAAATCTTAGTTTACCAAAAAAATATACCAAATTAAATTTTGTGAAACTGCTACAACATATCTACAGACGTTTGTCTCATGAGCTGCACGTATCAGATTCATTTCACCCCTACTAAATACCACAAAATACAACAAATATGTAAAACCCTGCAAATAATTATGTTTGACCATGACTGCGTACTTCTGTGTTGTCTGTTTTAATAGAAAACTGTTGCAGAAACAGAGTATCACACTCTGTGAACTAGGTTTATGAGATAATCAATCCGGGGTTGCAGTTGTGTTATTATCACAGTATAATGGGGTTTATGATTCCAGCAACTTGTAAGTGCAACATGGCTGCACACACAGATCAAACGTGTTAATCCCCCAGGGCATGCCTACATTATTTCCATTTTAAGAGGCCTTATTGTCATTGTCAAGGTTACACGTGCAGCTATGCTTGCTGACACTTTGTTTTTGCTAAGTGCGGATGATGCATATCCCCCCTTCAGTGCACACAGTTATTGGATTCCCCGACCATATTTATGTTTTTAATCCCCTTCGACAAAAGCCACCAGAGGTACAGACACGTCTAACCAGCCTTATCTGCTCCTAACAACCAAGTCCGGGGAGAATCTTCCTTATTTTACCCAAGGAAAATTAGAGAACTACAGCTGGACGTTTGGAGATAAAAATGTGTGTGAATCGGAGTTTCAGGTTATTTTTTAATGAATGCCTGGCATCAACAGAAAAAAAATGGGGAAAAAAAGCATACATTTAGTATAATTTAAAACGTTAAACTTTATTTTTTTCCTTTCACACCATGTGTGTGAAAAGCCGTGTCTTGGTGGCTCTAGATGTTAAGGAGGAAATTTTTAGATGGCACATAATTTATCATTGACAATTTAAATAAGTGGATACCTGTTTAGATAAGTACACAGTTTGAATTTCTTTTTTAACAAGACCAACCATGGGTGAAGCTGCTATATTTTGCTAAGTACGTGCATATGTAAATATATGTATATACAAATGCGTGTGTGTGTGTAAAAGTATAAGTATGTATTTATACAGATACGTGCATAGATATTTACGTAGACTATATCTGCTCCTGTTGTGATATGTCTGGACAACACAAACCTGAAATAATGTACTATCTGACACGGTGTTTTCATATCTAATTTTCAAATTTTTTTTATACAACATACATTTTTTTGCTTATTCCATATTATAAATTTCTGCATTTACTTATCTAAACTGTATCTTTGTCTATGTGCAGCACCTTATCACATAAGCAAATTCCTCATACGTGTAAAATACTACATGTCCATAAAGCTCTTTCAGATTCAGATTCTTATTCCATGATGACGACTGCAAATTTCAGATGAGCATCTAGAGCAGGGGCTTCTTTCCTTGTCGATCCTTAGTTGCTCTTCTTGGACATCTTGCAATCCATCCATCAATTTCCTTTTATGCGAGGAGGGCATCCTGCGTTAGATGACTGAAACTGGGACACAAATGGGTGTAACAGGGCAATGATCCCAAACACACATCAAAACTATTTGGGAAAGGATAAAAGAGGCTAAGGTTAAGCTTTAGGATTGACCCAGACTTCATAAGGTTTGTGAACGAAGGTGAGGAACCATGTCCGCACCGGTAAACCAATCAGTTAGAACAAAATCTTCCTGACGTGAAGAGTGGTCAAATATCCATCCAAAATTATAACAGGAGCTTGTTGATGGCTACAAAAAGTGTGTGGTCTCTGTGGCTACGCTAATGAACTTGTATCCAAATATTAGTGGAAATCTAGGTTCACATTTCAGCCTGTATTTATGTTTAGTCTATTAAGGAAGACAAACCTTGAAATTCCTCACTATGTCAAGTATGCTTGGTGTTCTGTTCGTACAGTAAGCCAGCAAACAGATGTGGGGGGTTATAGACGTGATAAACAGGTAGATTAACCCCAATGCAACCTGCACCCACAGCAGTCTGCCAGGATGTAGTGAGATATTTCATGCACACTCACAAATCATGGACTGTCATTAATCACGATGACAGTAAATACTTTTACTGGGCATTTATCAGCACTACTGAGTGACACAGTGATATCCTCATTTCATTGTCTAGTAAAAGGACAGCTGAATTAGAAAGATGTTTTTTTTTAGATCTTATAGTTTAAGAATTACTTCAGTTTTAGGATCTGTTAGCAGAATAGAAACAAACAAATAGTTATATAGATCAATGTATGAATGTAGTGTAATGGACGTTCCTATTTAGTCTTCAGAAAGGCATTATTGGTTTCATTAGCGTCACGGGCCTGGTAACAGATCCCCAGCTGAGGATCTGTGATAACAGCTGGGGATCTGTTACCCTAACTTGGGACTTCTGTCTGTTTCCATTTCATTTTTTCTTCTGTGCGTAAGCTACATTTTCTACCTTGCAAGCAAAAAGGAGCCCAACCCTCACACAGTCAGGTATCGCTGGCAGCGCAAGCAAAATGAAAACAAAGCTTCTTTCTTTGATGCAGATATGGAGACCTGTAATTGTTACTTTGACTCATGACATTCATTGCCTTTCAAATGCTGTCAGCCAAATGTGCTTGGTGCCAAATCATATTTGCAGCACAGCGGTCAGTAGATTTTTGTTTTTTACTGGGCTTCTTTGTTCTATCACAGTCTGTCTTAACACAAAGTTTAAGGTATTTTAAGCAGGTATTCGTGTATTCAACCACCAAAAAGCTTGTAGGAAAAAAACACATGGTTTTAAAAAGGTTTTGCAAATGAAGGTCTGAAAACATAAATTTCCACATCTTGCTACATATTCTCATTTTAATTTGGATCCAGGCTTTGATGGGGCAATTCTGAAATAACAATATGCTTTGATCTAAACTGTTTCATTAAAGCTCTTTCTGTATGCTTAGAGAAAGGGGAATAACCACCCATGTCTCAAGTTTTTTTTGGAACCTCCAACAGGTTTTTTTCCCCCAAAGATTGCCCTATTTCAGGGTATCGGTTCAAATGATCAATATAGCACCAGTTTATAATGAAAGTCACCTCAAAGCACTTTACAAAAGAAAACAGAAATCCTCTATCCTTTATCTATCGTGCCATCAGCTCTGACCAGCTACCTTGTACCAGTGGAAGAAAGGTTTCTCATCAGCATCATCATACTGCCACCTATGTTTGTGGATGGTGATCTGCAGTGTTAGTTTTCCACTACACATAGCGTTCTGCACATGTAGTCAGTTTTCAGTATTGATCTCATCTTCCATATGTTTGTTGCATCCCCTACATCAGCAACTTTAAATATAGCTTTCTTTCAACAATGGCTCTCATCTTGCCATGCCACCATAGAGACCAGATTTTTGGAGTCCAAAACTGGTAGTCGTATCAACAGATTCTACCACCTGAGCTATGGATCTCTGTAGCTCCTCCTAAGTTACCATTTGCCTCTTGGCTACTTCTTAGATTCATACTCAACATACTATCCCCTCAGTATAGGTTGATGCCCATATCTTCTTTTGTTTCATTTAGAGGTTCAAAGTATGATACATTGTTTTATAACTTAAACCTTCAAACTTTTCTACAACTTTGTTTCTCACCCGTCTGGCGAGTTCCTTGGTCTTTCCTTATATTCTGTAATCATCCACTGAGACCTGTGAACATGTAGACCTTAACTCATATGGTCATTTCTACAGGAAATTAGTTTGATTTTATTCATGGCTATAAGAGTAGAGATGAGATGGTCATCAGTTTTCATGATTGCCATGATGAACGATTATAAACAGGTATGTGGTAACTGCAATATTAAAAACCAAAAGTTTTCAATGCAGTGTCTGTCCGTTAAACAGGTATGTTTTAACCACCTAGGAGCACCAAGTGTTAAATGTAGCTATAATCAGGATTTTAAAACGTGTTAAAGATGTTTTTGTCTTCACTCTACGCAGGATGAAACAAAATGGGTGGTTTACTGTTTGCAGCCAACAGTAGCTGCTTAGCAACCAATGGATTGTAAATAATCAGCATATTTCTTTTTTGTTTAACCTATTTGTAACCATGCATATTTCATGGACTTCCAGCAGTACTGCTTATGCTTGGCAAGGCTGCCAAAGCAATGTATTTATTAAATACTCACAAATGCTTGAATCACTACATGATGGCCACCAACCTGGTCTGGCCTACATGCCACATCTCCTTCCAGCTTTTTATTAAAGCCATTTCCACTTTATCTATTGTTTTGCTCATTTCATTGTGATTCTCCTGTCCCTTCTATGATATGAGCCCACTATTTTCACTGCATGTACTTCAATCATCAACAGACAACAGTATCCTTTGAATGTTTTGTGAGAGAAAAACAAGAAACAGAAGCCACAGAAAGATTTTTTTTCCTTACACTAGCCAACTTCTCTTGATCTTTTTTACATCCCCTAGATCAGTTGTCTGTAAAAGTGGTTGTGATGGCCGATTCTCCCATCCTATCTTTTTGACAAATTACAGTCTAAAAGCCCACTGCAGACTAACCCAGTCCTCACTTTGTCAGACAGGGATGTCCAATCAGCAGGATTGATTAGGGCTGCCTTGACATACTCGCGTACATCTCAATATGTTACAGTTGAAGAAATGTCCCAAGATTGTTGAAGTGCAACAGTAAAGGCTTTGCTGTTTTTTTTTTTTACCTGCAAGCAAATCAAGGCTATATGTAAAATATGTAGTCATCAGAAATTATTAACAAACTGCAACACTCTTTTCGCCACTTTCCTTTCTGTGCGTTGTCATGTTCACAGTGTGTGTGAGGTGGAGCTGTAAGTGTGTTCCTCATGCTGACTACAAGCACCCGTTGTCCCCAAGTTCTAGTCTAAATGACTGGTACCTACAGCCAAGCCTTACCACTTTGTCAGTACTTTATTAACAGGACACTGTCCATTAGATTTAAATAAGGTCAAGTCTGGTTTTGTGTAAAAAAAAATGTTTTTGTCTCTCATCACAGGAAGATTGCTCTGCTTCAAGTTAGCCATCAGATTCAAGAGTCCTCCATTGCAGTCTTTGCCTTCAATGGAACACCAGGGATCCCTGCAACCAGTCTACAACAAGTTGCTATTGTTATTGAATGTTTCTAAATCTTCAGTTGCCTGCCTGCTGTTGTCCCTGAGGTTGAACTGTGATCCAGGTTCTCGCCCTTTATGTTAAAGAATGTGTTAGCTTTTGGTATTGTTAATATTAGAAACCTGACTGCTTGGGCACTGTGAACTCTATTGCAGTAACTGTAACTATCTGCAATATCATATGGTCTGTCCATTGTTGCGACACATCCTGCTGCTACGTGTACTTAAACTATTCATATTGTCTTAAAGATATCTTTTCTGAACATATAAAATGCGTTTTCTGGTTTTCAGCAACATTCCTGACAAATACTTATATTTAAAATGTTTTTCATTTGTCTTCTGATTTTACTCGGAGCCTATAAACAAAATTTCACTCAAGTGTACATTGTGAATGTGCCGTTGAATGACAATAAAGTCTGTCTAAGTCTATGTTTTCATCTCACCACAGAGCTGCAGCCCACCGTCTATCTTCAATGACAGTAGCGCTGTGCGGGGGAGAGGGTGTGAGCATGCGTACACAAGGGTGACTGACACTGCTAACAACCAATCAGAGCCAGATATTCCTCCTCGCTCAGATTGGTTGTTTGTGACCGGGAGAAGTGTGTTTCTGCAAAAGGCAGTAGGACTACTGGGAGGAGCCAGAGAAGCTGGATTTTTTTCACAGATTGTATGACTCATATTTTACTGTTAGGACATAGAGATAGTTTTAACAAATATGTAAAAAAAAAAAAAATGTTTACACTAAAGTTGCCTACTGCAGCTTTAATATCAGCAAACAAACAATAATAATTATGACACACATGGCAGTGACATCTGAGTCTAGAGATGACAGTCATGATCAAATGTAATTTTCTGAATCACTTGCAGGAAGCCACTCAGGTCAGGAAAACTGTTTTGAAAAGTTTATTTAAGAGACTGAAATCAGTAGTCTGGTTGTACAGGCTTTCTAAGTTAAGAACAATTATAATTTAGTCTCAAGGAGAAATAACTGAAGACGTTCAGGTTAGTGAATGCACTTCAGGCTGTGTCTACAAGGCACACGTGACTCAGAGGGAGAACTTTGAGTCTGGGATAGAGTGTGGAAGTAAATATTTGTCACTGGGATTTGAATTATGAATGCCACTGAAATTTTAATGTTGTATATTTCTACTTGTTCAGCATTAAAATACCTGTACTCGTTGTCTTCCGTTTATCCAAGACTGGGTTGTAGGGGCAGTGGACTCAGCAGATATGCCCAGACTTCCTTCTACCCAGAGACCTCCTCCAGCTCCTCTAGGGGCAGCCAGAGTTTATGTTCCAGAGAGGAACATAAACTGATCGATAAATTGAGAGCTTACCCTTTTTGGCTCAGCTCTCTCTTAACCACAGCACATCTATGCTGCGTATGCATTACTGTGGTGGCAGCAACGCCGATCCGTTTGTTGATCTATTGCTCCTTCCTTCCCTCACTCATGAACAAGACCCCAAGATACTTAACTCCCCCCCCCATCCTGGAGATGGGAAGCCCCTTTTTTTCCTTTATTATACAGTTGTCATCACATAATTATTTCAAAGTGAGCACATTTTCAACAACTTTTTGGGCCAAAGTTTTAACCACTTAAAAGTAAACCTTTCAAAATTCACATGCACTATTTTCAGTGCGTTTAGATTGAACTGGCTCATTTCTCATGTCTGAAATTCACCGTCTGAAACAGGGATATCAAACTCCAGTCTTCGAGCGCCAGTGTTCTGCAACTTTTTGTTCTGTCCCTGGTCCAACACACTTGAATCAAATGGTTGAATTACCTCCTTAGTATGCAGTCAATTACAACGCAGTCCTGCTAATGAGATGATTATGTGACCCAGGCATGTTGTACCACAGACACATACAAAAGCTGCAGGACATAGGCATTGAGGACTGGAGTTCGACATCCTGGGTCCAATACTTTTGCATCTGAAACTCAGTGCAAGAAAGGAATTGTCACTTCTGGTCACAGACATTAGTAACAGATGCCAGAGCAGTTAAATCTAACACCCGGCCAATGATTTCATGCTAGATTCTGTACCTGACATGACATGACGCGTGTATGGCACTCATAATGAAGAAAAACATCTCTGAGGTGGTCAATTTTTATGGTAGCTAATTCCAACTCAGCGGTATCTGTTTTGTCATAACGTAATAGTTAGCAAAAAAAAAAAAAAACTTTAAAAAATGGATCATCGCAATGGTTGCAGGTTTAAAATCAGCCAACACTACAGCAGGAAAACAGGTAATTAGCTTGCTTAAAAGAAGATTTAGAGAAGGTTAATTTTGGCTTGATTTCCAACCAGTATCCAAGCTAGTATTTGACTGACATTAAATGTTGTTACATAATGTCAGTTTAAGAAAAACTAAGACAAGTTCCACTACTGTTATAATGGTCCGCTGTAGCTACATTGTCTGCAGGAGCATCTATGAGCTGCTTTGCCTTATATTAATTTAGCTAACCGCTCGCTAGCATACCAATGATAAATCAAACCAAAATGTTTATGTTAGAAAAGCCCATATGAATGTAAATATTTACATGCACAAATCAAGCGGAGCATTATGGCGAAAGCTGTTTGCTCTACTTGTGGAAGCAAAATCTGTCGAGCTCTATTTGGCATTAAGACATCAATTCTTATTGCCACATTGCTAGACAGGACACTGGGAAAAAAAAAAAAAAAAAAAAAAAAGCCCATTTGACTCAATATTGGGACTGCAGCTCTGGCTTCTCTTATCTACTTTTTCTGAAAGCTTCACCTGAGGGCTTGGAAGGCCTTTCCATGATGTAAATATTAGTAAATATTAGTCAATATTAGTCACATGTCAATTAAAATGTACCCCCCCCCCCCTTTACAGAGAGGTTCAATGCCTGCCTAATCAAAACAATTCAAAAACTTGAGGTGCATTTTTTATTTGTTAATTTTTTTGTGTGTTTATGTGTCTTTAATCATTCTTATTTCCTAGACAGAGAATGAGGAAAAGCACCAGCTGGAACTGAAAATTATGTCAGTTATTTATTTTGAATTGATACATTTTTGTTTGCATTTTTAGGGCTTGTAGCAGCAACCCCACCAGAGGGTGGTGCTACATATGAGCGTCTATATCAGGGGTGTAAAACTCATTTCTATATGGGGCCACTTTCGCGTCATGAAGTCATTAAAAGGGCCAGTTACACATGTATAGACGATACTTTTTATTACATAATTTCATTCCAGTTCACATAGAAATATAAAAAATGCACAGTAACATAAAAGTAGCACTCTTAGGCCCAGTTTATACAGTTTATCTGCAAAAAAAGTTGATTTTGGGGTGAGTTACACTTACAGGAGGCACAGTTTTAGCCACTTTATACACTTTAAAATGATATATGCCTCTACTTTATGAAATGATATGCCTTTTTTTTTGGCTCTTGAGGGCCGGATAATTTACCTTGATGGGCCAGATTCGGCCCGCGGGCCTTGAGTTTGACACCTGTGGTCTATATGGTCTAAGCCATTATAGGCAGTCCGCAGCACTGATCAGGAAACACTTATGCCAGTCTTGTAAACCCTCTGCACATAATTTCCTGGCTCAGAGAATTTCTAAGGAAGAGGCAGGGCAGCTATTGTTGTCTGGGGGAATGAGATCAAGTTCTGGTGTGGCTCCTCTGTCAGAGCTGCCAGCCAGAAGGAGATGGACTTTCACTGTGGCAGAAGTGGCATCCGATGGGAGTGACGAGGTAGAGCGGATAGGAGACTGACAGCTGTCATCGATCACTCGCCCCTGCAGCTAGATGTGGCTTGACAGAACGAGGCACACCGGCCAGAAAAGTAATTCGTACACAGTTTAGCGGAGGATGTCTTCTTGCCAGTTGTTCCCTGGCGAGATTCTGTTTGCAGTGAACCCATCTGACCATATATAGATCAATTACCTGCACATCCAACCCCAAAGGTGACATGCTGCATTTCTTTGTGATGGCACGGAGCTGTGGCGCTGCCTTATTGATAATTTCTGATCCTGCTGGTCGTATTTCCCCCGGGAAGAAGAACTGCTCGCATCAAATCAGCTTGTGTCCGAAATTCTGACACTGCAGACACAAGGGGAAATGGAGGGAGATTTTCTGGCCATACCTTATAAATTTGAAGACAAGGCAGCAACAAAAAGGCAAGAGCAAGCATAGCATAAACTGACATGACCAGAAGCTAAATAATGCCTTTCCAGCTAAGTTAGGAGGACAGGGGAGAATTGCTACTTTGCCTCTTAGGAGTTTCAATAGGTGGAAGCTCAGTGATGCTGAATGCTCAGGACAGCTTATACTAACTCTCAACAAATCTCATCCTCACAGCCTCTTATAGGTTCTTAATGATTTATCCTGAGCTGTGTGGGCTCATGTTAACAGTAGGACAGAATTAGCAGTAAAATCAATGCAAACTCAAACAATACAAAACTAGATTAAGGCTGAAGCTGTTTTTTTTTTTTTTTTTTTTAGAAAGTGACTCAAAACAAATGATCCACCTTGGATCTAATGTTAGAGGGTACATATGCAAAATCTACTTTTTAACACCTAAATACATTTTGTTGTGCACTCGGAGTATTAATGAATGCGACAGCTTTGAATGTAGTAATTTAGAAACGTTTATTCGGTGAGAAAGGTATGCCATCTTCAGAAATAACAGTTTTTAATACGAATCACCAGAGCCAACCTTACATAGATTTAACTGAAGTTTTTTTGTTTAATTCATTCTTTCTTTTATAGCAGTGATGCATGTGTGTTGGATATACAGAGTGTGAGGGCAGCGGCTCTCATTTAGCAGAACCTTTGGCTTCTCCCAAACATCTGTGGCTTAGCTGGGGATCAAACTGCGGATGCAACAGTTTTTAAATGCATAGAAAAGCTATGTAGAAGGGCTATTTTTTTTCTCATCATGTCTTCCAATTCCATTAAATTCAATTAAATTCTAAAATATTTTACTATCCCCAAAGCAAAAGGCTGATATGAAATAATGGGGCAGGGGGTATAGAAATCACACGCGCCCCCATGTCCAGATTTTCAGAAGTCTCTAGCAATGCCAGAAAAAGTTCCAAGATCAGTCGCAAGTGGCAGCAACAGATTTGCTATGTACACTTCAGAGTTTAGTTCGCAGCATGACCTTGCTGAGTGTGAACATGGTGCCATCGTGATTGGCAAAAAGGTCAGAGTTACTGACAGCCCAGTCACTTGTGGGAGCAATCAAGCTAAAAATTGGCAGATAACAGTCACCAGCTGATTTCTCACATAATGACATCCTGTTTGTTCAACTAGACGGAACCAGCGACGAATGATAATTTACCGGCTTCCTGAATGAGTCTCACATTTCCAAGTAGAATATTGCAGTTGCTTCTCTTTATGACTAGAACCCAGGTCCAAAGAATACACATACAGAAAAGGCCTGGATGTGTAAGTATAACACCAGGAGATAAAAATTAAGGACACCAGATGTTACCAGTTTATCTTACCGTATAAACCCAGGTAACAGTGTGCAATGTTTATTACGGAAAAACTGTCTTCTCCATATACTGTGTGAACCCTTGTTTGGGGGAAAAGATGATTACTTTCTATAGACAGAAAAACCAGGGCAGACCAGGAGTGCGGCAGGATTTTAAAGGGCTGCTGGAGGACTTTTTACAACATCTTGTATACTAACTCTGCAGCAGAATACATGTAGCATGGGTGTGCTAAAAGACAACAAATCAATACTCTTAACAAAGCATGGTTTATTTGTTGGTATGGCATATCTCTGCTTCAAACTTTGCCCACTCCATCTGCTTAATACGCTTCCGCCTTGTTCATGATATCAGCTGATACTGATCATTTCTTCCGCTTTACTTTAATCCACCACATCACTCTGGGTAAAATGCCATTAAGTACTTTTGGGTTAGAATTGATGGAATTACCCAGCAAACACACAGTTAAACAAACACGCCTTCAAAAGCCACTGGATTCTGCACTTTACCTGAGGGGAGAGAGGCCAACTTCCATTTTATAGGTTGGGTGTGTGTATATATTTGGTTTTAATGTCACAAAACATGGAGATGACAAGCTCTTTGGGATGTGATCAAGTGCAAATATGATTGGAGTGCAGCAGAGCAGTGATGGCGCTGCCTCTGGGATGGACTTTGATTATGCCAAGAGTTTGCTGCTGAATCAATAGACCCTGACGGTATTGCTGTGTGCACTTCAAACAGCCAAGCTCTAATGTACCTGTCTAGTCAGAAAGCGTTACGCATCCTCTTCTTTCTAATCAATTTCTACATATTTGTAACAAAGAGTTGTAATCCTAGAGTGGTTCCAGTTTGAACAACTATGGCGATTTCATTTTTTTTTTACGAACTAGTGGCTTTTCCTGAGATGCTGCGTTTAGTCATGTAGAGCCTGCGCGTAATTGATGGAAACAGACCCTCAGTGTGCTGTGTGCTTCTGCGCTTTCAACTGTGGCCAGGTTCATCAGCTGCCCCGGCGTGTTGAGCAAAATTTTAATAAAGCCGCCTGTTCACAGCCGACTGAAGGCTCTAAAAGCCCTTGGGAAAAGCGGTTCAGAAGGCACAATGACAAAATGACACAGGTCTTTATTGTTTTCTTCTCTAGGCAGTTAGCATTGACTGTAGGCTTTAAGATTTGCTCACTTCAAACCCACGTAAAACCAGCACCCAGAGCTTGTCAACAAACAGACTCCGTTGTGCAATCTAGATTAGACTGAATTGAATTCATGTAAACAGCTAAAGCAAATTTAGATGTTTTAAACATGAGGAGGTGAAGAAAGAGGTTATTTCCTTCCAGTGATGGGAAGTAAAAAGAAGCAAGAAACAATTAAGACATTACAGGAAGCAGAAACATCTCAACATTTCCCCCATCTGGCACTGTCCGTGTTTTCTATTTCCGCGTAGTCCGTTTCTTTCACTGACAAATGAGGTTTAGCAATTCAATTTTCGCTTCAATCTCTTCGATTTCAGCTCTGCTTCCTCTGCGTTATGGCGCCGTGCACATGCTCGTGTTGTGTGTTTGTGTGCGTAGGAGATGTTTTCTGCAATATTCCTGGTGCTTCCCGAGATCCTTTTACAAAGTCCACAGAGCGTAAAGATTAACTGCACTTGCAAACATTCTAACTTGATACTCCTGAAACTCCCAGGTGCTTTTAAAGTTATGAGGGGCTTTTTTTTCCCGTTTTTTTTTTTTTTTTAGGAAGCCGTTTGTTTCACAATGCCAAATCCTTTAAGACCGTGGTGATGTGGGCTGAGCTTGAAGTTGGGATGGGTTTCACTAGAATTTATCAGATTTTAATCTGTTTATTGAATCCCAATCCCTCTAAATCCGTTTAACCCTTTGCAAGGAGATTGTCTGAAAAAGTGTGGGCTTGTGTTGACTCACGATTATGACAGCAAATCATCCAATCTTCTGCACATTTAGTGTTTGTACTGACAAGTTAGAAGTTATTTGTGTGTATATATATATATATATATATATATATATATATATATATATATATATATGTATATGTATATATATATATATATATATATATATACAGTAACATGCAACTGTAATGAACTGGTATGAGAAGAACCCAATATTCGAGCTCGACACAGTAATAAAGGTTTATTTAGATTAGGTGAACGGTGGCCAGAAACAGGTAGTTGACTAGATGGTGTAGATGAGTGAAGGTAGCTGTGAAGGCAGGTGATGCAGACAGCAGCGGACTTGAACAGATGAAGCAGGCAGAGGTTGACTTGCACATGCAATGCAGGGCGATGCTGCAGGCAGGACCAGACTTGACTAGAAGCCGTTGACATGTTCCCTGTGTGGGCAAAGCGAGACACAAAAATCCCAGGAGAAACCTTTACAAGGCAGGGCACAAGCACTGGTTAAACCAAACTAGCCGGGCAGGGTGAGGACCGGTCCAAAGGATCAAGGGTGAGAGACGAGTTGATACTAATTAGCTGCAGCAGCAGGTGGAGCTGATCAGGGTGCTGAGTAGTGGCAGGGAGGTGTGGAGCATGGAGTGAGAACACAGTCAAAAATAGTCCAAACACACAAACAGAAACCCAAATCATGGCAGCAAGATGAAATTCTGAATATATCGTCTGGTGTGGTCTGCATCTGCTGTCTGAAAGGATTTGTGAGCAAATTTCATCAATGTGCACAGTTGCGGCACTCGCGGTCATAAAACCGCAGGGACATTCGATGGGAACTGTGACTAACGAGTTGTCATTTCTGCCTTTTTTTTTCACCAGCAATACCTCCTCTCCTTCATGGCGCTGTTTTATAGAATGAGTGGCTCCATCGTGTTTAACGCATCATTTCCCTCCTCATTGTGAGTGCAGAGGGGGGGAAGAGGATGACGGGCGAGCGGTGGTAGTGGTATGGAGGTTAAAGGAGTGAGTCCAACGTCCTTGCTTTTTATTGCCCTGTACATGTCCTTCCAGCTTGACTGGTCAGAGTGCTGCCCAGGGTATTACAAATAAGCAAATGCCCTTTTCACACCAATACTTCACTGCATGGGTTTTATCATTTCATACTGCTGAAAGAGCGACAGAATCCTCTTGACACACGTTTTAAAATCGTATCATGGAAACATGGCTCACAGGGATAAGCAGGCAGGGAATCATGAGAAACAAGAATTTGGGTAGTTAAGAGTACAGGATTAACTGAGGTTACTTGAAAGCATTAAAGCAATTAACAGAGCGTTATGCTTTTTAGTCTTAGAAGATCATGCAGCTGTCCTTTCAGGATTCCATGAGGATCACAGCAAATCACCTTCACTTAAGCTGCTCAAAACTCCAGAGGTACAGCGTTTGAACGTCCATATCTCTCTTGAACTTCTGAACCTCCACCCTACCCACCCTTCAGCTGAAGTTTGAAACAGATTTCTGTCCTTAAATACGACGTGACTAACTGATTTTACGTTTCACCTTAATTACAGCTTGCTAATAGGCAACTGCCTCAAATTGTTCATAGCAGGATTTTAAATGTACCTTCCTAAATTGATTTATTTAAGCTTAATGAAAGTGTCATCTTTTAAATGCACCATCATCACTATGGAATCTCATTATAGCCACACTTCACTGCAGACCAACAGCTTTGCCTGAAAGAAAATTGCTGTAGGTTAGACACAGACCTTTGTGCCCTGGAAAAAAAAAAACTAAACATGAAAATCAAGGCTGAGTTTGCACGTTTATATTATATAGTTATAAGATAAGATAGGACATTATTAATCTCACAATGGAGAAATTCATCTGTTATATCAGCTCTTGTGAGGAATACTTAAAAAATATAGAACAAAATGAAGAAAGAAGCTATATAGATAAAATAAAAAACCAGCAAAGAAAACCAACAAATTAATATGTATTTGCAGATGCATGCACACATACACATATACACATATCTGTGTATAACTATATGTACACGAGGCAACCATGCTAGATTGGCAATCATTTTAGTATGCAAATATTGTACAAGTTGTTTTAAGGTAGAATTGAATAATCTAACAGCAGTGGGGATGAAGGATCTACATTAGTACTCCTTCCTGCACCGAGGGTTCCTCAGTCAGCCACTAAAGGACCTGGTAAACTCCTCTACAGTCCAGAGCAGTGGGTGAGAGGTGTTGTCCATAATGGATGTGAGCCTGGCTAACATCCCCCTTTCCCCCGCCACCTCCACAGAGTTGAGCAGGCATCCCAGGACATTGCTGACCTTCATGACCAGTCTCTTCCTCTCGCTCTCTGTACTGCCTCTGGCCCTTCATGTACAGGGCATCAGCATTATGGGACCAGTCCAGATTATCGTTGAAATGCACTCCCAGGTACTTAAATAGCCTCCCCCTGAATGTTAACCGATAGGTGAGGTAGTATCCTACTAAAGTCAATCACCATCTCCTTCTGCTTACTGCTGTTGAGGCACATGTAATAGTGTTCACGCCAGTCCATGAAATTCATGATGACGGACCGATACTCTAAGTTCTTCCCCTCCGACACACAGCCCAAAATAGCTGAGTCGTCAGAGAACTTCTGAAGATGACATCTTTCTGTATTGTAGGTGTAGTCCGCGGTTGTAAAGCGTGAAGAACAATGGTGACAGAGCAGTACCTTGCGGGGCCCAAGTGCTGCAGACCACGACCTCCAACTCACAGCTACGCAGTTGCACCTACTGTGGCCGGTCACTGAGGTAGTCTATGGTTGAGACAAAGTGGCTCGGCTTCCTCGCTCCTGGGATCTAAGAAAGAATCCCTCTGAGATCACTGGCATTAATCTCCTAACTGCTTCTCAAATCATCTTCCGAAAAAAAGCCACTCTCACCGCTCAGCTACCAACCGAATGTCTATCCAACCTTCAGCGCCATTGCACCCCTCTTCCTGGAAAGCAAGAAACAGAGACACTGCATTACTGAGCCACCAAACACCTGTCGATCTCAGATTCTGCGGGTTTTGCTCACCTTCTCCAGGACTTCCTCGTTCACTGTCAACCATAAGGTGTTGTTCTCTTCTCCAAAACCTTTCCTCAAAGCCCAGAGGATCCATTTTCAATAAACCTGTTAATTTCACGTTCTATAATAGCTTCCTTCACCAGTCTCAAACTTAAAACAAACATGACACCTCTGCTATTATTTGGATATCTAATTGTTAAAAAAACAAAAAAACAAAACAAATGGATGTGTTGTTCAAGAATGTGTTTTAATGTTGAGATAAATGAAAGGACTGAAAAAAAACTTACATATGTTTTTATCTGAACTACTCATTTCAGCATGGTGAGGCCAGCAAAGTCATTCTGAACTCCCTGCTGACTTTCATTTTCCAGTCCTCCTCTCTTCCTTTCCAAGATGACGGACAACTGTGACCTAGTACACAAGGCAGCATAATAGCGCTCAGTGAGATTAGACTGAACAACAAAGACCATATGTTCTGTCAGTCTGGGTATGTAAGACAAGGGCTGTTAAGAATAAAACAGTTCAAAGACTTTTGCAATGAATTAATAACCCAAACCAATCTTTTTGCCCATATGCAACTCATATCCGTCTTTTACATCACTCTCTTGTTTCTCAATACACATCAACACACAGTAATAGCAGTTAGCGCTCCATAAAAGACCATTGTTAATAGCTGTGCTGCTTTCTTCTTATGTTATTTAGTCTCGCTATGATGTGGTCTTAATATTGTCAGCTCCCATTGCCCTGTAGCTTTCTAATAATAGAAAGGAGAGATGCTGGCCAATATCCGCCAAATGTTTAAACAAAACTTTATTGAGCACTTCTAGAATGAATTACATTCACCATTACTTTTGTAAAACAGCCCGCTGCTGTGTGACATTTCCTTCTGTTATCACTTTGCGGTCTTGAACAGTTCGGACAGAAGTCTGATGGCGGTCACCTTTATTAGTAATAGAAATGACCACCTCAAAAAAGACAAAACTGATTTCAGCAAAAATCTGAATTGAGCATCAGGACCTGCAGTGTGAATGCAGCCTAAGAATATAGGTCTTCACCTGCAGAAGTTTCATCTGGTCACAATTTTAAAAATTAGCTTCAAGGAGATCCCATATGAAGCTTGATAACATGGATTTAAGGTCTTTTAGATACTCGGAAAGACAGCAACACCAGTAACTACCAGTGATCGTGTAGCTACATAGTTTTTATTGACTGGGTAGTAGTCACTAATTGAAACCAAAGCACAAAAAAAAAAAGAAAAAGCCCCCTTTCGTCATACTCATGTCTTATAATTTTTTACACTTTCTCACATGGCAACCCAAAGCTTTATTATATTTTATGCGTTAGACCAACACAAAGTAATGCACAATGTGGTAGGAAAATACATTTTTCCAACATAAATTTGTACATTTCTCTTCACCCCTGAAGATCTCCTGTTCAGGGAGACCCATGAATACAACATTGCAATTGCCTGCAGTAGTCACCGGGTTAGTGACTAGTCTACTTAATCTCAGTATAAATCCAGCTGTTCTGTGAAGCTCTCAGAGGTCAGTTAGAGAACATTATTGAACAAAACGGCATCATGAAGACATATAAGACAGATAAGAGATGCTGTTTTGTAGAAGGTTAGGAAACAACTTTCCAAGCTTTCAACACCGAGGAGCACTGCTCAATCCATTATATTTAAATAGAAAGATAATAAAACTGCAAGAACAACAAGACATAGGTGTCCACCTAAACCTAAAAGGTGGCAAGGATAGCATTCATTAAAAGTAGTAGCCAAGAGGCCCTTTGTAATTCTGGAGGAATTAAAGAGATCCAAAGATCCAGAGAATATGCTTACAAGAATCCTTTCTGTCATTCACTCCGAGAAACTGGCCTTCAATGGAAGAGTGGCAAGCAGAAAAGTATTGATGAAGGAAAAACATATGATGTCCCATTTGCAGTATGGCACTGTCATGTCTTATAGTGCAGGACCAAAACGCAAGCAGGAGCTTAGGAGCAGCATGAAAAATGTGCTAACCACCTTAGAAAGATAGGATGAGGAGAACGAGGCAGGGCACACAAAACCTGGCAATGGAAACAGATAGCCCACAAAATGACCCAGTGACAGGCAGAAAAACCGAAGACTTAAATAGTGATGAAAATAGGTTCAGGCTCTGGGCTAAATGAGGAGACATAGGTGAACGAGATGTATTTAATTATCTGGGGGCTCTGGCAGAGTGAGAATAATTAACAGGGGCTGACAGGGAGGAGCACAGTGAAGAAATCTAACAGAATATAAAAAAGCAAAGAATAAAGCACACAAAGAAATTAACTAATGGGGAAACAACTAACAAGAAAATAAGGAAATGGGAGCATAAAACAAAACTCAAAGCACCTAATGATCCCAGAACATGTCATGCAAAAACCATCTAGAAGATACAATATGTATAAAAAAGGTGTTCTGTTGAAATTAAACCAATACTGAACTTTTCAGCCTGCTCGCCAAACACTGAATGCCCCTTTGCTTTTAGTGGGCACATTAAAGGTGGCCAGAGTGGATGGAACGATGAATGGAGTAAAACACGGGGGCACTCAAGAAGAAAACCTGTTAGAGTCTGCAAAAGACTTGAGATGTGAGGGGAGATTATGCTTCCAGGACAATTACCCCCAAACATACAGCAAAAGAACAAAAATAATGTGGTTCAGATCAAAGGAAATTAATGTTACCTTGGTCCAGTCAAAGGCCAATCAAAAAAAAGTACCTCAAAAGACTTGAAACTGTAATGGCAGGAAAAGTGGTTCCCCAAAGAACTGACTGTGTGGCGGCTGGGTTGACTGGATATAAATTCACACCTATTTCAGATAAAAGAGGAAACATGCATTCTTTTACTTCCTTCTAAAAACTATGCACTATTTCATTTGGTCTCCTAAACATAATCCTGGGCAAATGAATTCAAGACGAAAGGTTAAAAAAATCTTTGCAAGGCACAGATAAGACTCACAGATAAGATAAGACAAGACTCAAGACCTCTTTCACAAGGGTGACTTGGCCAAGAAAGGCAGCAACACACATCATAGTGGCCAAGACAGACAATAATAACAAAACATCCAAAAAAATATATAGACATTGAATAAAAAGCAGGAGTCATTGATACAGTGACAATATACAATTTAAAGCCGTAATAATATAGGATTTAAAACACAGGCACTGTTCGAAAGATTTCTGTTTCTTAAGATAGGCTTTTAGGGAAACCGATTGAAACACTTTCAATCAGAGGGGGCACAGAAACTGAAAGCTTTCTTTTCCCTTTCAGTTCAAACAAGAAGAGCAGAGAAATACAAAACGTCATTTGATGGCAACGCATAACAGCTTTAATGTTTTTCATAGAAAAGTGCAAAAATTAGTAGAACCCAAGCCAGTAAGAGCATCATAAGCCTGAGTCATCCAGTGTGTTTATGGCCTTGCACTCAAGGAATACATGCTTGCTTTAGCATATAGTGCACAGTGGTTGGTGAGGTGACGATCAGCAATAGATCTTAGAGCACCATGTTATATTGCAGTCAAGGACTGTAAGCAACTGGTTGAAGCAAACATATAAACAACATTGCCATAATCAAGTACGTGTAGAAGTGTCTGTTATCAGATGCTTCTGAGCTCTGAGGGAGAAATGTGTCTTGTTTCTGTAATAGAAACTAAGCTGCACCATTCATTTGGAGATCAAATGTTTAAGGTGAAATTTAAAAGAGAGCACCATCTCAATAATTTATCTCAATAGGGATAAACGGGTTGGAAAACGGATGGATGGGTGTACTGAGCATGTTTATTAGTTAGCTTCAAGAATTAGTAATGTTTCAGTTTTGAGGAGTTTGCTATTTCTGACTGCTGCAGTTGCACAATGGTCACTCAGATTATTCCCAAAAACACCAGCATCAACATACTTATGGGGGGCATTTGTTATCAAGGAGCGATGATCTTGAAGGATAATAACAATAATAACAAATTGTATTTAAAAGCCCTTTTCTATATACTCAAAGACATCAAATCAACAAAACAATATGAAATAGTACATTAAACACACTAAAACACAAAATAGATTACACTGATCTTAACATTAAAAGCAATTTTAAAAAGTGTGTTTTGACACTGAGATTTGAAGGTGGGCATGTCAGTTCAGTCTCAGATGTGCTTGGGAAGGGAGTTCCAGAGGGCGGGGCCAGCTGTCTCCCCAGGTTCAGTACTTGGTTCTGACTGGTGGAGTAAGGAGGTTAGCATCAGATGAACGGAAGCTGCGGGATGGATTGTGATGATGGAGCAGGCCAGTGAGGTAGGAAGGGGCCTGGTTATGGAGGGCTTTATGTGTGAGGAGGAGCAACTTGAACTCAATACGCAGTGGAACCATGAGCCAGTGGAGTTTCTGGAGGACAGGAGTGATGTGATCATGGGAGCGGGTGTGGGTTAGCAGACATGCAGCAGAGTTTGGATGTACTTTAATTTATTTAATGTTTTGTTGCGTAGAGGATGCTGTTGCAGTAGTCAATTCTGAAAGTGATGAAGACGTGGATGAGGGTTTCAGCAGCAGAGGAGAGTGACGGACGGAGATGGGCAATTCTAGTGATTTGTTTTATGTGATGTACAAAGGAAGGGTTTTTATCAAAGATGACTCCAAGGTTGCGACTGTGGGGGGATGGGGACAGGATAGAGTTGTTGATAGTGAGGCAGAAACTGTCTGTGGTTTTGTTGGGGAATTTGGGGCCAATAATGATCAAATCTTATTTGTCATAGTTAAGTTTAAGAAAGTTAGTCTGCATCCAAGATTTGATGTCAGCCAGGCAGTTTAAGAGAGAGGACTTAGCGGCAGAGGTGATGGAGTTGGTGGAGATATGAAGCTGGACATCATCGGCAAACCAGTGGAAGTCAAGACCATGGTGGTGAATGATGTTGCCAAGAGGGAACAGGTAAAGTATGAAGAGGAGAGGACCAAACACTGAACCCTGGGGGATGCCTTGGGACAGAGAAACAGAAGGAGGTGCAGTTGTTTCTGTGAATGAATTATTGTCAGTCTGTGGGATAAGATTTGCACCAGGAGAGTGAAGTGCCAGTCATATAGAGAGAGGACTTAAGGCGGGAGAGGAGAATGGTGTGGTTGGTGGTGTTGATAGCTGCGGTGTGGTCAAGGAGGATGAGGACGGTGAGGTGGCCGAAGTCTGCAGAGAGGAGGATGTCATTGGTGACTTTCAGGAGAGACGGAACCTGGATTGAAATGGTTTGAACATGTCATTTGAATAGAGGTGGGCTTTGAGTTGTGTTTCGACAATATGTTCCAGTATTTTGGACAGAAAGGGGAGATTGGAGATGGGCCGGAAGTTTGACATGATGTCATGGTTGAGTCCAGGTTTTTTGAGGATGTGGGTGACAGCCATTTGAGTGGGTGGGGGACTGAGCCAGACCTGAGGGAGTGTGTGTGGAGATGGCTGGTAAAGAGTCCTTGATAAGGTGAGATGGGATAGGATCTAGGACACATGTAGAGGTTTTCATGCCTGTCATAATTTTGGGGAGCTCCTGCTGTCACAGGGGAAAAGTGAGTCAGAGGCTGAGAGGTGAGGAGCAGATGAGGGATGGGGAGTCCAGACCATGATGACAGGAGAGGAGGAAAGTTGTTATAAATAGTGTTGATTTTTGTTTGGAAGAATGAAAGAAAGGAGTTTGTCAGTGGTGAATGAGTTGGAGACATTGTCACTGGGCTATTAACGTTCGGCTGAGTCGGGCTGTCTATTAATTGACTTAGTTGCAGTGAGTCACAGAAAATTTTTAGTCTTTCTGCAGCTGATGATAACCAATAAAGGTTTAGATCACCCACTAATAGAAACTCACCAGAGTTTGGCCCTGAGACAAAGAACTTTAAGCTCACTGCATGCTGAAGGACGCTCATAACAGTCCATCACTGTAACGGACTGTCCCTGCTGAGATTAAAATTGCATTGCTAATGGACACAAAGAAGATAAGCGTTGCATGAAATCCATATGTATATATGTAGCTACAAAATCTTCCCAGGGTTGATCACAGCAGAAAACATTTGTAACTGTTGATAGCAATATCATTATCTGAGACTCATTTACTCAACCAAGTTTTGGACGAGGATATCAGAGTCAACTTTTTGTACCCAAATTTGTATTGTATCAATTTTAGAAAGCAGGTTTTGGACATTTGGGTCTGAGACGCCAAGGACTGAGCTGTTTCTGAAATTATGAGGTGTACCAATATTCTTGAGAGAGAGGCTTGGGGTAGCTTGAACATTACCAGACAGTAAAATAACTAAAAGGCTAAAATATTACAATTTTACAATTGCCAATCGCCTCGTTTTCATCAATATTGGAAATGAACAGGTAAATGGGTGAGTTTTCTGTGTCCAAGAAACTCTCCTGTAAGACAGCTATACACATCTTAGGAAGAAGAGTCACATAAAGTAATCCTGGCTGATAGCAGGACAACAGTGGACGCGAGGCTAGTTTATCAGCATCAATGACCAGGTGCAGGTGGATGACCTTGAAGGACTCAAAGGTGGATGTGGGACCCGCCTATGTACCCCACTACTACAGTTCAACAGTAACAACAGACATGTAGCAAATTAGAATACTGGTAGTTTAAAATAAGCTTCATTGTTACTATCTGTGAAATATTGAAGAGGAAAGTGAAACAATAAGGAGAAATGTGGAGTGCAGCTAACGGCTTCGTTCTGGCCCACCTCTCGGCAGCCACCAGCTGACAGAGTCTGCTGCAGTTAGCTAGGGGGCTTTGGCGACCGGCCAGGTGGTGGACTCTGCCGGCTGGCAGGCTCTGGCACCCTTACTCCCAATGGCTCAGCAGGCAGCAGCCCAACAGTGGATGGTCTGACAGCCTATGCCACGGCAGCTCAGAAGGATCCAGCCCAAAGTCCAGGGACAACGGGTACACCAAAGTTCAAAGTGTGCTTGGGGCGATGTTGACTGCCTGATTTCTCAAGAACAGAACCAGAACTGTAATAACTCCAGTTGTATTAAACTATCATATACTGAATTGAAGAAACAATTACGCTACAAACTTTCAAGTTAATCTACCTTTATTAGGCAAGTCTTTATGGAAATCAACAAACAAAAAAAAAGCTTCAGATGGCCAGTGGCTGTATCGCTACGTTTGCCATAGCCTTGCTTTTACAGAACTGAAGGATCTGAAGGTTGCTTTGAACTGATGCTCTCTCCCTCCGTCTTTAAGACAGCGGACATGCTGATGAGGGCCTGCTGTTGGAGAGACAGAGAGGTGGAGCAAAAGTGTGCGTGTGTGTGTGTGTGTGGGGGGGGTGCTTGGTGGTGGTGGTGGGTGGGTGGGGATGGCTGGCAAGGATGTAATAACTCCACACCTCGTCTGCGGAAGGAGACATCAAAAGACCCTTGACTAAGATAGACTCTGACAGAGTCTGAGAACATCCCATCAATATCCACTGCTGCCATTAAATCATGATCCAAAAAAGTGACCAAGGTACTTGCTAGTAAAGCAGGGTTGCCCTGACAAAAGACGGAGACACTAACGAGAAAGCAGGTGACAGATGCACACATCGTGAGGTGGGTATCTAAGAGTTGCACAGAATCACTAATGAAAGGCAAGCCTTTTATATCCCATACTGCTCCTGGAACAGCATTCAAACAGACAGACAAAATGAATATGGTTGCCAGGGCTTCACTGATTAAAAGATTTCACAGTTAACATCTAAAAGATTTGTGCTTCTTGACTGCTCTGAAAGACGTCTATGTCCTTATCGTTCAGATCAAGCGGAACAAATTCAACTGTTAACGTGTCACGAAAATACTGGATGTTTACAACATGAAAGCCGTGCCGTGGCACTACGTTGATTAATCTTGGACATGCTTATCTTTAATTGGATGCTGGAATCTTGGTTTTCTGTTCATAAAAGTTTCTGACTTTCTAAGACTGAAGGTCCAAATGGCAAGTTTTAACTCAGCATCAGAGAATCGTTGCAATGCCACACCCAGGAAACCTAAAAAAAAAAAGGAACTCGGGAGTCCTACCCTTGTGAGAAGAGGCTTTAGGAACACAGAAGAATCAGTCATTCAGATAGCCATGCAGGAACAAGTCTCTAATGCAGATATATGAAGCTGGACAGGGCCAGTGGAGGCACTGGAGTGTATTTTAGTGCACCATAACCCAAGACGAATGGGCAGGGTAGAGCACGGTGCCACAAAAAAAAAAAAAAAAGGAATTAAAAAAATCTGCATTGTGGGACTCTTCAGTGGAGATGGGCTCTCTAAAAGAGAAAGAGGATTTTCTGTTCTTTCATGGCTGCTTTACAATTTGACTAAAATTTGTATCTCCAGTCGTGTTTGACCTAACATATGTTGTCAATTAAAATAGGTAATAAGCTTTTATCACAGGATTTCTAGCAACTGAAAAGATACACTGATAGGTCATACAGTTAAGACCACCTCCCTTTTTGAGCATGGCCCCCTTTTTACTGCCAAACAGCCCTGAAAAGGTGAGCAGAGGCATGCAGAAGATCCTTTAAGTGCTGCACGTTGTAAGGTGTGGTGTACAAAGATCAGACTTCTGCAGCACATCATACAGATGCTCAATTGTAATGTGATCTGTCGCATTTGAATTCCAAGTCAGCACCCCAAACCAATTGTTGTGCTTCTCAAACCACTAAATGGCCATTACATTGTGACAGATGCATTATGGCTACCTCTTCATGTCCATGAATGCAACATGTTTTGACCTTGCCAAGGTGAGCTATCCTGTATTTACTCCATTTTTGGATCACAGGGGTTCCCATCAGAGATATGCAGTTTTCACCACAGGCTCACAAGGGGGTGTCAATGTGCTGGTTTGGAAACATTATTGTTGGAAAAGAAGAGGATGAAAGAACTAAACAGTGTTTGAGTACTCATGGTTCCTTTGGAAGTAACATTTCCAAAAACAGAAGGTCAAATTGTCCCAAAAAAATGTATTTGTCAAAAAACAAGCAACATTTTTGTTCTTCTGCTCATGAAATAAGTTGTGGTTTTCTTTAGCTTCTGCGTAACCGGGGATGCTCTTTCACTGGGAGGGTTCTCCCTGAGGGGTGCCACAATAATCTGGGCTACACATGGGTGTCTCTAAGATTCCCACAACATAACACCGCCTCTGCCAGCTTGCTTATTCCTCTAGTGCAGGGGTCACTAACACTGTGTCCATGTCACCAGGTAGCCCCCATATGTTCCAAAGATAGCACAACCAAGCTTTTTTTTCATTATATCAGGTTGAACAGTGATAGCAGAACAGATGACCAAGGTGATAAGAGACAGACAGAGGTGAGAATGGAGTTGCGTGAGTTGAAGAGAGAGAGAAAAAAGTAGGTGACTAGAGAAAGAGAGAGAGAGAGCATATGGAGAGACAGCAGACCAGGTAATAAACCTAAGCCTACAAATTGTCCATGTAAAGACTTTTAGTTTTAGTCCGCTCGGATCTATCTACTTGTGGCTGGATTTGTTGAATCATGTGTCATAATTTTTTCTCAACCAAATTATAGTGGACAATGTGAATAAATACACCTGGAAAATTTAATATTTTGGTGTGTCATAAAATACAGTTTACAAATGTAAAAATATGTTATAGTGAAAAAAAAGATGACAAAAGCGAAGCATTTATTAATTTTTGAATTGACGTGGAACAGAAAAGGTGCCGAGCAGCTTAATACAGAGAAAACTGGGGGGCTGGCTGCCTAGTCAGAGCCTGAGCAGAATGGATCAGAGACCTATCACCAACTTAATTTCAACAATCCTCCATCATGGCTGACTAATGTTTTTTTTTTTTACATTTCACATACACAAACACATGAGTGGGACTGAATGATAAACAGCTGCTAAACAAATGTCTTATTTAGTCTTAACACGTCGGCTGATCTGTTACACAGCGGGAAATAGGTACGCAAGTGCATTAAATTACATAGAACACATCCAACATATCCTACATAAAATACAGCAAGCACTATGAGAGATTTGTGCGTTTTTTTGTTGGGGGGGGGGTAGTGTTGTCCCAGGTGCTATCAATGCAAGTTATCCTAGTATATGTGTTTCTTCATGTAAGCGAAACACAAACACACACAATCAGCTACAACATGTACCCCATGAATCACCAGTGCAGGGATTCTTGCATTGCTCCCTGATTGAGAGTGTTGATGCTTTTAGTGGTAGGTGAGGGTCAGTAGGGGGACCCTGACTGCTATGCAGCTATGCAGACATTTTGCTATGAACTGTGAAGCACTGCACATTCGGACACCATTCTACCAGGATCAACAAACTTTTGTTTTTTAGCAATTTATGCTACAGTAGCTGGCCTTTCGTATCAGACCACATTAGCCAACCAATTCTTCCCATATGTAAGTAAGTAAGCCTTGGTTGTCTATAACCCTGTTTTGAACATGCTTTGACCTAGCTGTTTGATCACCACATTTTCCTCACATTTGCTGTTTAATGCTATACAACCGACGATCAGGACCCATAATGTTTAATTTTCATTGTTTAATGCTCAATTGGTGGTTCTTGTAATTGTTTACATTTTGAAGTCAATTTCAATCCCCTCCCTCCAGTGCATCTTTTAATGTGGGTTGCAGCTCATCATGCATGCCCCTTGGAGTAAAATGGAGAATTCGAACTCAATCCCTCCAGCTTTCCAATAAAGGCCTCATGCCTGCAAGCGTATCATTCAGATTGACAACAGGGGCAGAGGCAATTGAAGTGAACTTAAGTCTACCCCCTGCCCTATAAATAATATTTAATCCCTTTTTGGAAGGGAGAATTGGTAATGACTTTCAGAGCTTTTTGGATGCATCACATTGCCTTCGCTACAGCTGACACCAAGAGGATAGAAGCCAGACAGCTTTCTATAGCCCACAATGGTGAGAAACTGCTGCTTTTTCCAAGATCAAATAAGATCTGCTTTAGATCAGGATACAGGGTCTTTTATGTGAAATGTGAGAAAGAAAGTTTGGCGGGGAAAACATAATCTTTGTGCTTTGAAAAGTAGCTACAAAATAGAAGTATTGGCTCAGATTTTAGAACTTCTGTAGGACATAAATTCTAAAGAAGACTTCAGACAAAATATTGTTGTGGTAGTGCTACAAACAAATGTTATTTCAAGTCCTGTTTTATTTTTTTATTTGTTGCATTGGTTTACTAAAATATGCACGTTGTTAAATTAATGTAAAGCTTGAATTATTTCACTTACACCATACAATTTCAGTTTAAGGTTTACATATGCTTCCCATGAGTATGGATGTTCATTTTTGGCCTTTAATTGACTTATTTTTCTGTTCAGTGTTTAACCTCTTAACAGTCCATGGCTCACTGGTGGGGACAGTCCCCATTTTGGATGACCTGTCCCTGGCCAAAGTTATCCCCAGAAATGTCCCAGATTTCAGTGTATAGTGATGGAGTAAAAAAGTTTAACGCAACAAGAGGTATTTACCCGGTACTGCCACTGTCCCAGCGTAGTAGAAGAGCTAGGCCAAATGTGCCTTCCCCGCCCCGTAGACGTTGCAGATCAGGCAAAACAAACCAACCCCCAGGCAGAGATTTTGTGTCGACGTCATTGCCCCCGCTTATCAAAATCAGAGACGTCCCCGGTTGTCATTAGAAAAATCTGGTCACCTTAGTTTAGCATCAATAGGGAGCTTTAAAGCAGGCACTTTAACATCAATAGAAACCTGATGTTAATGGCTGACGGTAAATCAGGTTAGATTTTCACGTGGCATTTTCAAACTGCATCTTGTCTGTCACTCTTTTATTTTTGCTGTTTTTCAATTCTTTTGTAGCCCTACGGTCGTTAGCTGGAATGATACACAGTCTTTGTTGACAGGAAAAAAACACAACTTTATTTATTTTGTTGAAACAAGAGTCTCAAAAACATTGATACAATGGACCAAGAATTAAGCTATTAACTTAGTATTAGGGAATCAAAAGCATAGCTTTCACCCATGCTGACAAAAACCGCCTATTGCAAGCCAGGCCATGCTTTGATGAGAATTATAGTGAAGCTTAAAAATGGCAAAATCTTGTGGTAGGAGACCCCACAATCCCCCTAGTAGGTTGTAAAGTTTAAAAAGCCTGGAGTGCCCAAATATCTTGGGCCTTTCAATTAGGTTTTCAGCTTCTAACATTACAAGAAAGGAAATATTTATGTTTTAAAAATAAAGCTTGCACTGGAAAAAAGTCTACTGAATTTGATCCTTTTCTGCAAAGATTCATTACTTTAGTTAGAGAAAACTAAAAAAAAAAAAGAACTAAAGGTATCTTTTCAGTTTGAAGATGGTATCTTTGTGTTGTTTCTTGTTTACAAAGCCAGGCTTGTCACACATCTTGTTTTGGTTTACAGTGCTCAATCGCCAGAACTAGTGAAATTTTGCTTATTGCTCCTTTAATGCACAACCAAAAAAGTTAAACATGAAAATAAATAAAGATCATCTAAAACTAAAGTGAATTGACTGTTTCTTCCTTCAAAACTCTAGGAATGTGCCTGCTGAGCTTACCTACATATATTTTTAATGACAGATATAGCACTGCATGGTGGAAATTATTAAATGATAGCAAATCATTAACAAATCATCACAACTGCCTGCTCAGCTCAGTTTTAGACTTAATTAAGAAATCTAAACTCCAAGCCATGTTATAAAACTTAAACCGAAGTAAAATACTTGCTTGACTCAAATTTGCATTTTGCCCCACAATTGTTCATCTAGTCTTCAAGAATGTACAAGTTAATTTATTTAATCCCACAGGAATTTATGGCTTATCTGTTATGAAGCTATTAAAACGTGTTGCCGGGATTAACATTCTCTTCGGCATGCTGATACAAAGTGAGTGTAATATTACCTAAATGGTGAATAAATAGATTCCGCAGGGAATAATAAGCTGAGGCAGCCTGATCCAATACAGAAAGAGCAAGAGGGGAAGATGAATGAATTTTATTAAAGACCGTTGATGCCTGGTCAGCAGGAAAATGAAGAGAAAGCGAGGCTGGACCTCACCTGCATGCTCAGTGCACAGAGCCACTGTGCTGTCTGGCCTCAGCTTGCATTTCAGCTGGTTATCAGCTAAGGCTTTACTGATTAAGCTCCCGATTAAATCCACTGGATCAGCAATACAAAGATGGTGAGCTATTTCTGAAGGCTGCTCCGCATAAACAATTCATTTTATAAAGCAAAGCATGCTGACAATAAATACAGCACTGTTAATTGACGGAATCAAGTAAAATTGAATTCAGTTTTACAATCTGATCCGGGGGAAGAGTGTATAGATAGGCAATTGTAATTGTTAGATAAATAACCAGCTCAAATAATCGATAAAATATCTGCTATTCTCTAACAATTCAGTTCATAGTGATAAGAGCTCAGTTCCCACATTGAATTCCAACAAGGCCAACAAGGCCAGACACCATGGAGGAGGGGGCAAAAGGGATACAAATCTTTTAATGGTCCAAACTATTTATTTGATTACTTTAAGGTTTTGTTTAATGTTGCAGTCAGACGAAAATAGAAAAAACAAATAAAAAAGAAACATTTCAATCTCTAGCTGCAAAAAGCTCATCCACCGACTTGTTGGTGCAGGGCAACAAATGATGCGTGTTTCAAATTTGTATGAAAGAAACTGAGCATCTGAAAACGGAGTAAAAGAATGACCACAACTGAATGATGAGATAAAATGCTTTACATCCAAACAATCAGGTGCTATAAAATAATACAATGAGCAGCAGCAGCCTTCTCGGTAAACATTGATACTCCTTTCAGGATGTCTCAAACTCCATGAATTATCTAATCTCATTAAATAGTCAATACAATATTACTGAGATTTCTGTAATGGTTTTGAATGATTGTATCGGTTTCTTTAGATAGAACACTTTTTTTTTTTACCAATTTAAATAACAAAGTGAACTTTACTGCATTGTTTTGCTTACAAGGACTAAATTGGAATCTCTCTACACTGAACTGAATTGAACTGAACCAAATGTCTTCCCATACATACAGCATCTTGGCACAAAGTTAATATTCAATAAAATTACAACTCAAGACAGACTAATGCACATACATTGCTAAAAATAATAATTACAGAAAAAAATAGCTACAAAAAAAGAAGTATTTGCAACCTTTAAAGATAGACAATCATAAGGAGAATTTCCTGATTTGAGTTTACTAGTTTAGGTGGCAATCCATAGCAACATCCAAATATTTGAACTGATTTACGTTTTGTATTACACTCCGATCATTAATAACAGTGAAATTATGGCATATGATTGTGTATTTGATCAAAGCAAACAGAATTTTTTTTTTCAGTTTAAAGGCACAAAATTAATCTCAAACCACTGTGAGACTTCCAGCAAGAATAGACAGAGTTTACAAGACAGTGGTGAGATGAGCTTTGTTGTATTGTTTAGAGACAGTGGTACTGAGGAAGAGATAGGAGGCACAGATTAATGTAGCAGAGATGAAGATGTTGAGATTCTTTTTGGGAGTGACGAGGGTGGATAGGATCCATCAGAGGGACGGCTCATGTTAGATTTATTAGAGATACAACCAGAGAGGCCAGACTGAGATGGTTTGGACATCTAGAGAGAAAGGATAGTAAGTATGTTGGTAAGATAAGATAAGATAAGATAGTCTTTATTGATCTCACAATGGAGAAATTCACTCGGCTCATACAAGAAGGTGCAGAGTAGGGAAGGTGCATTCAGTTATATACAGTGAATCTTCATATATACAATGGATAAAAAAAAAATACCAAAAAATACAAAAAAAGAAAAATAGGAATGGGCATATGATGTCTTATTTACATTTGATGTCTCATTTACAGTAAGAGGATTTTGATATTTGTAACAATCAAACATGTTACTTGGTTGGTTTGATTTGATTGAATTTGACTTTGTAAATTGCCTTGAGATGACATGTATTGGGAATTGGCACTATATAAATAAAATTTAATTGAATTGGTTTAATGACCCTGACTGATAGCCAAACTGTTTTGAATGCAAAAGCTGACTTTTATCAAGAAAACTCCTCCTGGATAATGATTGGTCTAAGATTGGATACCTTTTCATTTACTCTTCAATCATTTTTACTTTTCTCATATTAATGCATTATTGACCAGACTGTTCTGTAAGAAATATACATAAAGCCCATTTTTTTAAATATATTTTCTTTACTCTCACGATCTTACAGGCAAGAAAAAAAGTGTACTCCATCATCTTGGCCATTGTTCCCAAACCATAAAGGCAGAAATACACTGCAGAAGTAACAACTTTATACCGTGACAGTATCCTCAGTTAACCAGAGGTCCCAGCAGCAATGAAACCTGTTACAGATTGAGTTAGCCATGCTGCTTTCTCTCATATGCAAAAAGCCTTTGCTGTTTTCTACTGCTATTGCTATCAGTGCTGCTCTCTGCACCTACATGCATAACCCACAGCTGAATTCAATATGTTCCCACTTGTTCTCTGGGGATTTTCCAGTCATTCTGGGCAATGTGGGAAATTGCTTACTGAAGAAGAAGTGGAGGAGGAAGGTTGAGGGAAAACACACACAGCAAAAAAGAATAAATTGCCCCATTTTCCTTGGAAATAACACCCAGCACACTTGAAGATTAGAGGCTGATGTATGATATAGGATAAATCAGATTAGGGTCTGTTTTGGGGATTTAAAATGTGAATGCTCACGCAAAATTATCCAAATGTTCATGTTGCTTTCAGGACTGGTCATCATCACCCGTTCTCGTGCAGAATTTAAAAACGTAAAGACGTTCTCAGCTATTGACCTCTCAGACACCAATTGTGCTGCAGCTTTTCTTTACAGAGCAGCAAAGTTTTGTGTTTGAGTAGCACCTGCCAGTAAAATCTCGCCAAGACAGAATTCAGCTTGGCAATCTGTGCGAGGACCCCTGAGAAACAGCTTCCATTTAGTCAGAACGTCTCTCTCTTCTAAACATTATGCAGTGGGTGGCATAAAGTGGTTGTGCTTCGAGCTTTTTCGAGCAGGCTCTTTTAATTCCTGCCAGCAGTCATGCAGGGTGTCCAGGTGCACAGTGTGCAGACGGCCCTCTGAGAAATCAAACCTTCATTATTTATTAGGCTACAAAATGAAGCAGCAAGAAGAGGTCAGTCAGCCGTGAAGCCAGCAGGAGGGGATGTTGCTTCCTTGTTTGCCAGAGATGCAGGTTGGAACACCGGGCATGTGCTGCTATCCACACGAGCGGAAGATAAGAGAGACGTGAGATTGAATTCCACCCACAGTGTGTGATTCGCCAAATATAGACTATCAGATGGAGCTGTTAATTATAAGATGGCACGCCATTCTTTAGCCCTTACCCCCCAAGAATCGACCATTTCAGGTCCTAGATAATCTTAAATCGGGCCAACTCATTCTTTTGCCTTGCATTCTTTTTCCTTTTTACTGTCCCTGCTATTGAAAAGGCTTAGAGTTGGATTCAGCTTTGATTCTCCCCCCCCCCCCATTCATGGTAATTTCTTTGCTTTCATGAGCAATTTTCCATTATCCCTGGCCTAGCCTTACATGCTCAGTAAATGCCATTTGACTTCCCTTTTCACTGACTCGTGGAAAACAGAAAGAAAACAGGAAGCTGATTTTAATAATCTTGCCAATGTGATGATTCAGTTCTCCCTGTTATACTTAAAGAAAAAGAGTTGCCTGGCTTCCAAACCCTTAAATGTCCTTCTAATTTTGCTTTCCAGAATTGTTTTACGGAGAAATAGTTTCTTCTATTTAACTGTACAACTTAAATCTAATCTTCCTGAGAGGAATTCATTTTGTATTTAAAGATAAACAGCAGCATATCATTCTCAACTATGTAAACAGAAATATATAAGATGTTAACATTTTCTGTGGGCGGTGAATGTTTGTTTCTTTGCTTGAATGATTATTTCCAGCTTAGGTAATATAACAAAGTTCAAACAGAAACACCAATCTTACAGACTCGTGGCTGTGGAGTGGTAATCATCAATCTTGCAAATGAAAAACAAGCACGTCTTTGTAAAAAAATTTAAAGCATACAATAAACTACATGTTCTGTGTATCAACTATATAGTCACTCTTATATTGATGAGCATTATTAGGGTGCTAAAACTAAAATTAAATTATCTTTATCTTTTGGTTGTCTAATGTCTGTGCTGTCAGTTTTTCTCTCCAATTTGCTCCCCCCTGTTGCCAAGAAGACATTTTGGTGGAAATAATAATGCAGGATCTTCTCACAAGAATTTGACATGCCATTTCCTCCCTAGAAATAAAGTATTTCATATTTGGGTTAAATTTGACAGGGACCGTTGTGGTTTGAGCCCCATCATATAGGCCAGTGCCCCATCTTGAGGCATTCCTTAAAGGGTTGAATGGATTTTTTTGAAGCGGGTGTGTCAAGCTTTTATTGGTGAAGGTTCCCTCATCTGTAGAATGAAAATGTCACATTACTGAGCGCTTTTTGAAAAGTGGAATCTAACAAGCTCGTTAGACGTGCACTACCTGTTTTCAACTCAAAAAGAAAATGTCAGTGTGATATTTCACAGACAATTGTTTAGTTTGGTGCTGCTTTATTGAGCTGATCGGTGCTTCTATGAGAAGCTCCTCTGGTTGAGGTCGTGGTTGAATTAATCTGGGACATCGCCTGTGAATCGGCAGTCTGCTCAGGCTCTGTCCAGAAACGAGTAGACTTGCCCCGAGCTCACATTGAATGCCGAGCGGGTTGCAATCCTTGATCCAGTTCTGGTTTTTCACAAACACCGACTCACACTGCTCCTTGGCCAGCTGTGGCTCCTGTTGCAGAAACGGCACTGGCGAGAGCAGAAGTTAACGTGGTCCTTTCTGTTGCTATCCCTTATAAAAACCAGCCATGGTTTTCATTTTGTATGGCACAACTTGTTATCCATGCGCTTAAAAATCCTATTTCATCCTCCAAAAGCCCCTCTGTTTCCTTGTGTTTCTGTGTCGGCATTTTGTTTACACTAGTTAAGCTACCTAAGTTGATGCAGAGATTTCATTCTGAAATTCACTGGAACTTTCTGCAGTCAAGCGGTGCAGGTTGAGGCACCAATATGTCAACTCTCATCAGTTGCATGCGGTTGTAGGTCCGGTCAGGCCAGCTGACAGCTTTGCTAGGGCCCGGGACAACGCAGTCTTTTTGGGCCCCCCCTCTACACCTGCCGCCACCACACACACACACACACACACACACACACACACACACACACACACACACACGCACACACACACACACACACACACACACACACACACACACACACACACACACACACTAAAAAAAGTCAATTTAACTGTATACTTAAATATACAGTTAAATTGTATTTTATATTGGATAATTTCAACCCATTATTGAATTTAGTGCACTAGTTGATCTTTTCTTCATAAGAGAACAGCAGCACTGCAGCCAAAATATGGCCTTTTCTAACCTGCTGTATATTAGCCAGTCCCTAAGCTTGATGTATCATGAAACTGTTGACCTTCCAGGTTTTGTGATTTTTATTTTACTATTACAATTAAATAATAATAACAATAATAATAATAATAATAATCTTATGTTCAGTGTTTTTTCCTAATCCACCTCTTATATCTTTCAACCTTATGTAATTTTGTCTGTGTTGTGAGCACCTGCCTGTTGCTTTATTCCTATAAATTTCCCCATCGTGGGATAAATAAAGGATTAGCTAATGTTATTTTATCTTAAATAACACTTTTTAATAGGATATATGTACTGGGTTCTTTCAAGGTGTTAATTACATTTTCTGTGTGAGCTCCAGTAACATATGATAGATAATATCTACTTTGAAAGTTAGCATGAACTGCTGCTGAAGATGACCACTCTGATCTACCTGGATGTTCTCTGGAGGACTGAAACGCCTCAGTCAGTGACGTCAGTCTGTGGGTCTGGATCTGTCGGGGCAATCAGAGAATTTGCGTCTCCTCTCTCCGCTTCTGTTGCCTGACGTTTTCTTGCTCATGGTTTTTCCGGTGCTTATATAAATTTGTTATGTTTACACTGAATTTAACCGGCTTTTTACCAACCATACAGCCTGATTTCATTTACGGTATTAAATTTTGCCAAATGGCGCTTCTTTCCCAGTTCATGTTTTTCCGCTCGTGCAGTCCCTCTCTCTCTCTCTCTGAGTCTGATTTGAACGAGAGCTTGGTGGGCGGGCCAGGCTGAGCCTGCGTGCTGATTGGCTGGCGCCACTAAGCCATGTACAAGAGGGGAGGGGGAGCAGCAGATTGCCGTGAGGGAGACTTTGGTGTAGCTTCTGCAAGCAGCGCGCGCGCGCTGGTCAGAGTGTCAGTTTTGGGCCCCCCCTCTGTCCTGGCCCCCGGGACAGCTGACCCGTTTGCCCCCCCTGTCGGCGTGGGTCCAGTCACCGAGGCCGTGTGGCGCTGCAAAAAATTCCTCAAGAAGGAGGTTTGATTGGACAGCACAGCTGTAACCAGATCCAGCTCCTGAATTTCACAAGCTAAACAGGAAATGTTGAGCGCTAGACAAAATAAAGTTTCTGCAACCAGAATTTCAGCTGACCTAGGAGCAGTGTTAGTTGGGGTGTGAGGCAAAACGGAACTGGATCAGGATCGCAACCCGCACCGCATTCAATGTGAGCCCGGAGTTAGGATTTTATGTCAGCTGTGCAGCTGAACTAAATGCGCTTTAAACATAAAGGAGTTTGTTTAAAGCACAAAGCCTAGTCGTCCGGCTCCGCCATCCTTCAATGGTGCTATGAGCCTTATCCCTGCATTACTAGCGAATATTAATGTTGGTAAAGGCAATTTTGATAACTTTATGTTATAATCTCTTAGCCACTGATTTGCTAAAGCGACCCCAGACGCCTGGAGGGAGAATCGCATTAACAAACTCGGCCATAAGATTTAAATTATTTTACTGGGTAAATCAGTAACCAGAATGTTGTTTTCTCAAAATAATGTTCTTTCCTGGCTGCCTCAGGACATTAATGGCAGAACAATTGGTTGCTTTCACATAGATTCACCAATAACATAAAAAGTTGGTAGATTTGTTTCTAGTCGCTCTTTTGAAGAAGAAAAAAGTTGCAAGAGGATTTGAACAGTGCGACAGGGCTCGCTATGGAGGCAGATGTTTTTTTTTTTTTTTAGGACAGAACTGCTTTAATACCCCACAGTGGTATAGCTACTTTCGCCATTTTCTCCAAATTATGTCACAACCGATATCAATACGGATTTGAAATTCAATGCAAGACCACCGTTTTAACCCCAGAGGGTGCCACACAAATATGCACTAATTTGTTAAAATAAGACAACCATGTTAACATTTTTATGGCAAAAAAAGTTGATTTGGGGGTGAGTTACCCTTTAAGTTGTCCAAACCAACTAGGCCCTTTGGGAAAAACGAATTGCTTTCTGAACAATTCTGAAAATTATTTTTAACTTTACATAAAAATATTTCACAGCAGGGCATACGCTTCTCACCTGAGAAAGCCTCACCTTACTTCACTGAATTAAACCTGCATTTAGACCAGTTAAAGAAGCATGCCCACAAGTTAGATGATAACTTATAAATGTTTTTTTTTTTTTTGCATAAGGTCTTTCTACATCTGTTGCCTTTTAGCAATAGACTAGAAATCCTCAGCAATACATTGTTTCAAGAACTTGGACTTTAGCACATTAGATTTTAAAAAGATTTTAAAAATCTGCATCCTTTAAAAACAACTGGATAATTTAGTTTTTAAAACTTGTTTTCTGGAAACAGGAGGCACAAACACAGACCAAGACAGACTAGCGGCAGATTGGAGAGCATAACTTTGACTAAAACCAGACATGAGTAATATTGAGCGTGGGTAAAGAGGAGCAGAGAGGACTGATATGAAAAAAAAAATGGTGATATGCTCACAAATATGATTGCTAAACCTGTAAGAAGTGAACATTGTGTTCAGAAAGGGTGTGGCTTTGGGCCATATATAATCTTCGGCCACTTTATAAGGTAAATTGAATTGGTTGTCAATGCAGGTAGCACATTTAGCAACTCAATGCAGTTAGGGATTTATTGTCAGGGGCAGTCCTGATTAGATAAATGTCACTTGTATTACCTATTCTTTTCACTTCCTGTTTTATTTTGTACTCATTTCCTCACTCGTTTTAGGCAGCTTCACTTCCTGAGTTCCTCCCTGCAATCAGGATCTGCCAAAGCCTAATGCCATTCACCTGGTGTTAGTGCTCCTCTTTTGTTTGTTAGACTATTTAGTTCTCGCTCATGCAGCTTCCCTTTGCCAGTTTGTCTTTGTTCTTAGAGCCTAGCGTTCCAGCCTTTTTGCCTGTAAGACTTAGCTTTCTAATGTTTCTGACCCCAGCCTGAATTTGGACCTGCCTTTGCCTCCGTATTTGATACCTCTGCTTCTGCTGGATTTTTGGTGTTCGACCCTGGACTGTATTAAAGGAACTTTGAGTTTGAATCCACTGTGTCAGGTCTTGCATTTGAGTCCTCTGTTCCTAAGCCATATGACATTTATAGTAGATGTAGTGAAGATGACTCGCTGAAGTTCAAACCAAACCCAGAATGGAAGGAAAGAGGATTTATGTAACTTTGAGAAACTGCTGCAATTGTTGTTCACAATGTCCTCCAGAGTCTAGGGAGAAGGGTCTGGAAAAAAAGAAAATATATAGTGAGAAACAGATGTGTACAGTCATATTCAATAAATTTGAACATGTGTTCCCATGAGGCTCAGATTAAAAGTACCTTTGTAAAATAACAACCTTTGAGGAGATATTCAACATACTTTTCATTTAGCCCACATGTCCATATTAATGTGTTTTTTTATTTGTTTTTAAATCTTTTCTTGTTGGCTTTTGTCCTGACAGAGCTCACCTTATTCATTTTATTCACATTTTTTACATCTTTTAAGTGTTTTACATTGTGTTTTGCTCAAGTAAATTGTTACTTGTATGTGTTTATTGTGTATGCTGTTCATTTTTATTCAGCACTTTGGTCAGCTGTGCTTTTTTTAAAGTGCTTATAAATAAAGTTGGCTTGTCTTGTCTAATGTAATATTGTAATGTTGTGTTCTCATTAGCTGTCAGCAAAAAATCATCATAATTAACAGAAATAAAGCCTTAAAATATCAAACTGAGTGGAGTCTATATAATGTTTCACTTCGTGAACAGTTACTGAAATAAATGAAGTTTTTAAAGATATTCCCATTTATTGAATATTATTGCATATATAAATATAAGTGAAATTTGAATATGTACTGTATAATATGAGTTACAACAACATTTAATATCTCTGTTTGATAATTAAAGTTTTTTATTTATTTAATTGAACAGAATATGTTTTCAAACCTTACCTAGGACTGTACAATATAGACCCACTGCAAGTTTACATTTACAATTCAATTATCCAGACATTGCACACTGCCCTCGTTGGCCAAAACCCAGGAGTGGATAATTGTGTATTTGTACTTGTTCAAACATTACTGCCTTACTCATATACCTATTCTATATTTCCAGAAACGCACTAAATCTTCTAAAACATTTGTTCTGCAAGTGGACAAAAGTTTTGTGTTCTGACATTTTTTTATTTATTTACTGCTTTATTCCTAGGAAACTCTGAAAGTGGACTAGTCGTTGAACATTAGAATTATTTCCACTTGGGGAATGTTCAAGAGGTGTTATATTTTGATGCCTCAGGAGGACTCGCTTGTTCGTGAAAACTGAGTGCATCTAACTAGCCTCATGAAACATGAATGTGCCTTGTTCTGTCAGAGTCCACTATAGATGGAAACCTGAGGTAAGCTGTGGTACAGTCATTTAGATCATAGTTTTCATTGTTAATTGGTTTGAGGGCCAACTGAGCTTCCAGAAAAGTCTCATTCCAGTTATCTGTAAAGATATAACATTGCAATAAGTTATAACTTTTTAAACTATGTATAGCCATACATATCAAGATAATTTATTACTGTCTTGTGTGTAGGCAACATTAAAACTGCCTCCTTGCAAATACTGACACTATGTAGGGCTAAATCAGATAACAGAATTAAACCGAAAAATAAAACAAGAAAGGAAATCACAGCTGTTTTAAAAAGCTGACAGGACACGTGACCATTATCTGATGGTTCCCACAGTTTTGCTAGTCATCGCTGCGTCTGTGCTGAAAAGCTCTTCACTGACAGATAATATAAGATAAGAAATTCCTCTATTGTCCCACAATAAGGAAATTCGGGTGTGACAGTGGCAAAGACACTAAGAGATTCACACAATGATAAGTAATGAAAAAAAGAACAAGTTAGTCTAATCTAAATTAAGTTCTTAAGAAACGGCAAGAACGAAAAGTAAATACCAGAGTAAATTTTGCTCATGATATCACTCTGGTCTGGGCAGGTCTATATCAAATGCTGAATGTCATAGCAGATCGATTCAATGCAATATTCCAGCCCAAAAGGACTGCCTGGATGCAGTATTTGATAGGTTATAATATTACTCTATTCCAGGTATGGGCGAAATAAGGCCTCTTGGCCATATACGGCCCTTTTGGCTTTTTGATCTGGCTGGCCGACTAATGGTACAAATTAGTAAAAAAAAATATATATATATATAATTAAAACTGCTGTTGCACATCTCCTCACCGCAATTTTTAATGTTGGCCATTGAGGGATGTCTATTACACAACACATAAGCCATCCTCTTCTGTTCTTTTGTTGTGTTATGAACTGCTACCTGGTGGCAAGGATGAATGCAAATATTTGTCATCCGGGTCAATTGCAATGATAAGTGGAAAAAAGAAATGAGAAGTCGACAGTGAGTCCCGTGTGTTTAAACAGGAATGGACAACTAAATACTTTTTCACTGGAGGGTAGAGTGCCTCTTCCGGGTTGGGGAGGATGTGCTGCCCCTAGTGGAGGAGTTCAAGTATCTTGGGGTCTTCTTCATGAATGAGGGGAAGATGGAGCGGGAGATCGACAGGTGGATTGGTGCGGCGTCTGCTGTGAAGCGGGCGCTGTACCGATCCGTTGTGGTGAAGAGAGAGCTAAGCCAAAAGGCGAAGCTCTCGATTTACTGGTCGATCTACGTTCCTACCCTCATCTATGGTCACAAGCTTTGGGTCGTGACCGAAAGAACAAGATCCCGGATGGAAGCGGCTGAAATGAGTTTTATCCGTAGTGTGTCTGGGCTCTCCCTTAGAGATAGGGTGAGGAGCTCAGTCATCCGGGGAGGGACTCAGAGTAGAGCCGCTGCTCCTCCACGTCGAGAGGAGCCAGTTGAGGTGGCTTCGGGCATCTGAGGTCAAGGGATGCCTCCTGGACGCCTCCCTGGTGAGGTGTTGCCGGGTCACCCTTCCCACCGGAGGAGACCCAGGGGAAGACCCAGGACACGCTGGAGGACATGTCTCCCTGCTGGCCTGGGAACGGCCTTGGGATCCCCCAGAGGTCTGCCCAAGTGGCCGAGGAGATGGACGTCTGATGAAGACTTAACTAGCAACTAAACCAAATAACTGAGTCATTTACATTATATTCTTGGCCGACTGGAAGAAGTAATGATATAAAGTGATACTTCCCAGCTTTAATGTTCATCAGAAAGGATTAATGAGAGTTTTGAGATAACTGAGGGAGTCTTTGGCCTACTCTCAGGAGTCCTTGAGAGACTCATGCATCCTTTGAGTACACCTTAACAATGCCATCATGATGGATCGCCAACCTTGGACTGATTGAAAACATCCAGAGACAGGGTGAAGGAGGAGAACCCCCAGCAAGAGGTGATTTTCTTCTTACACTGCATAATCCACCAGGGGGCGCTATTTAAGTCTGTGTTGCAGCTTGAACATGTAGTGAAGCCAGTTCTAAAACTTGTTAACTTTATTAAGGCGAGGGGTCTGCAGCATCGTCAGTTTATTGCATTTCTTGAAGAAACTAATATAGATCACCAGGACGTGTTTTACCCACTCTAATGTCCGCTGGTTAGTTAGGGGAAAGTATGCCAGCAAAATCTGGGAGCTTAGACGGAATTGTTTTCATTTTTTGGAGTTACTTGAGAAAGCGGACGATATTCCTGAGCTGAGTGACATGGACTGGTTGTGTGAGTTAGCTTTTACTGTGGACATTCTGAAACACATGAATGAACTGAATGTGAAGCTACAAGGGAAAGATCAATTTGTGCATTAAATGTACACAAAC
>NW_023397124.1:0-64014 GCF_011125445.2 Fundulus heteroclitus
GTAGTACCGTCTCTGGCTCTGTGTACATACGTGAAAACAGGTTTGCGTTGCATTTGTACTCTCCATTTCCACAAACTAATACCAACAGGTTTAACCTGTTGCGTAGGGGGGGCGTTCGCTATAGCGTGTGTTTTATTTCCAACAGTTTTCAGCCGAAACAGTCCTCCGCCAGCCGCTGTTGTCTTCTTCTGGCAATTACCCGATCTTCAAAAATCACAGCACACTATTGGTCGTCCATGGGAATTCCACCGTTTAAGTACTCTTAAACAGGGCCTGTGACTGCTAATGTCTCTGCCCTTTATGTATTTGAATTAAATGTAATTAAAATAAATTTTAATTCGACCCTCGTAAGGCTAATTAAAAGTATGTGTATTCTACACAATAAAAGTGAGGCTAGATAAAGCTACATTTATCCATATTTTATTGTGTCAAAACAAAGTGATGAATACAGAGCTTTCTAATGTGACTATTCACAAGCCAGTAAAGGACAGCTATTTATATCAGATCCATTAATAAACCCAGTCAACTACTGCTTTATGCTTTAATAAGGAGAAAAGCAAAAACTGATAATCGATTATTATTGCTGCAAATTCAAAAGTTAATATCAGAATTTATCAATAAAAGCACCTGGCAGCAAGGCACAACTGTTCTCAATTTATTAGTTTTGCATTTGTTTTTTCTGATGTCTTTTTAAACTTACTCAGAAAAGAAAACAAATCTAATCAACAACATTGTTGCATTGTAGTCTAGGTTTGAGCATTTAAACATTGATCCAGTCTAACCTTTAATCACAATTTTTAACAGTAGCTATTCTTCTTCTGATGGGAATTCTGTAAAGTACTTTTAAAATTCCCATAAACAAAAACATTTAGGTAGGAGGACCAGGATTAAGATAGCTACATTAAAAATACAGCCAGAAAATCATGAATGTTCTCTTTTGCATCTTAGAATGCCTGTGCATTTGATCTGACACAAAATTTAAATACTTGAAAACTTTGAATTTGGAATATTTAGATTCTCACATTTAGCAGAACTAACATGCTCAATTTTTAGAAAGAATAAATTATGTTATTTTTACCTTTTGTTTAAATAAAAAAACTTGAAAGAACGATAACAAATCTCTGCTGTGTTTACAGGTTGTCATCTCTCTAAGCTGAATACATGGATGGTGCTGTCCAAAAGATACTGCTGGATTTTTGTTTCAGAGGTTGAGAAAGAGGGGGGTACCACAGCCAGAATTCATATCGACATGGAGACAGAGAATGGTACAATGAAAGACATTCAAAGATTTTTGCGTCTTGATGACAGCTATCCTGAAAACTACTTCATTGTGGGATCCAGCACCCACAGCCAGCACATCAACAGCTGTGGGATTTCTTAGGAAATGTCGTGCACAGTACTGGATGAACCTTTTTCAAAAACTGAAGAATACAGATTACTTTACTGGTGACTTCTTGGATAAGCAGCCAATTCTGCTCACCTGTTTAAATATCACTGAGGTATGTTTGAATGTAAAAGATAAATACTATATGATATATGCTTTTAAATATGGAGTATGTACTTTAAGAACTTGTTTATTTTCTTGTCTTTCAGGAAGAACTCTTAAAGTGGTTCACTTATGGAACATAATTCGTAAGATTAGAGATACTATTGCTCCAAGTTGCCGGTCCTACATGATGTATACCCTTCCACGGCGTTTTGGTGAACAAGACAATCTCAAACAGGTTTTCTGAGCAAGCGGCGGCAACTTGCACAGTCCAACGTCTTCAGAGGACCGTTCACACGTGATGAGACAGTTCGAAGTATCATACCTTCTGATGACAGAGAACTTTCTTCATGCACCGTCCACACATGATGAAACAATTGAGTTATGCTTATTTTTAAGAGCTTATATATGTACAAACCTGTGACACGTGTGATTTTTCTTGTAAAAAAAAAGAGTTTGTGGAGCAAATGACCTTGTGAGCCTGTCCAGAATGAACCTGTCACTTTCCCACACAGTCAGAATTAGGCAGCTGCAGACCCCACAACCCATAAAGGACAGGCAGTCAAAGAAATACAGATGGAGGGGGAAAAACAGACCTCTGTTTTCTTCGATTCCCATGTACTTAAAGGCTTCATCATGATGTACATAACTTGAATTTTGCTGCTAGATTTTATTTTTCTGTGATTCTTGTTGTGTTTGACAGCAATATATGCTGCTACATATATTAGGACAATAACAAGAAATCTAACTTCACATTTGCCTTGTAATCTGTCATTTAGGACAAAATCTTTAAATGACATGTTCTGTAAACCCCTCCACTGCTCCTCATATTCAAGACATACTTTTTATATTTATAACAGCAAGACTTATAGTTCTCTGTTACTGAACACTGAGACCCAAGTTATGTACTGTTTCACAATGACGATATGGTCGAATGATATATGAAAACTTTAATGAATCTTGGTAAAAACCCATTACAAAATGAAGTGTTATGGTTTGTGATCAAACCAACTCATTCTTTCCTTAGAAACATAACATTATACTGCAATGTTACATCAACTCACAGAAGAACATACATTAAAAGTACCTTTAACAAGTGCTCTGAAAGATCCTTTTGAAGGAAGTTTTCTACCTCCAGAAGATGACCAAACTAGAACATGATCTATGAGTATTAAAAGATCAATACATGGATCTCAAAATGAACATGAGAAAATCCTTTTACATACAACAGACAAAAGTCTTTGTTAGAAATCTGGGCACTATTGCACTCAAAGCATTTATCAATTTTACAATCAACTTTGAAGAATATAAAAAAAATAATGCCCTATGGAAAGAAAAGGAAAATCAGTACAGTTTAAACACATGCTTCAGAATTTTTACCTTAAAGAAGCTTTATAGCAACAGCAATAATTGACTTCAAAACTTGTATTTCACAATGTTGTTGGAGTAATCTTTTTAATCAGTATTTTTGCTCTATATCTTTGTCAGCAAAAACAAAAGCTAACTGACTCTATTGTGGCTCACTTCCATATGTTCCTGAAAACATGACCATTTTGAGTCAAATGGTAAACTTTCTTTTGAAATATATTACATAGTGGTATTACCTGTAACCAAAAACATTTTAGATCAAATTGGACTTTTTCCATGAAGATTTGCATGAAAAGAGTTTTTCAAGCAATGTCTGTCGAAGGACATCTCTTTCACCTTTCCCTTGGAACTCGAAGCAAAATCTCCAGGTGGCAATTCTGTCAGCATAGGTGGGAATGTAGATGACCAAGCTCTCATCATCCATGCTTGCTATAGCTGATATGTCTACAAGCACAATGAAATTATGGTTAATATAAAAAAGAAATAAACTAAAATGACTCTTTTAAGCACACAATTATTAATCTTTACAGCAGAATTTATGATTGTATGCATGACATGTTTTAAAAAAAATTAAGCTGCTTATCCGTATGTATGTCAGCCTATCTCATTAACATCCATGAAGAACTTTTGCAGTCACACTTTTATTGTGTAGAATACACATACTTTTAATTAGCCTTACGAGTGTCGAATTAAAATTTATTTTAATTACATTTATTCAAATACATAAAGGCATAGATACATTAGCAGTCACAGGCCCTGTTTACAGAGTACTTAAACGGTGTAAATTCCCATGACGCACCATAGTAGTGCTGTGATTTTGAAGCTCCGGGTCAAATTGCCCAGAAGAAGAAAACAGCGGCCTGGCGGAGGACTGTTTCGGCTGCAAACTGTTGTAAATAAACCCACAGCTATAGCTGAAAGCCCCCCCTAAGCAACAGTTAAACCTTGTAGTGTGTAAATGGAGAGTACAAAGGCAACGCAAACCTGTTTTCACCGTGTAAACAGAGCCAGAGACGGTACTACAGGGCGCAACTTGTGGTTTCCATAGCATAGTTGTTAAATATAAATAACTGCCGAATTGATAAAAATTTCAAGTAGAGGACTTGCTGTATATGCACGACTTACCTTGTCACTCCTCAGTGCAGAAATACATTCCTCCGACAAATGACGACTTTTTAAAAAGAAATAAAAGGCGCCCCTCCGTCTCTCCTCTTCTCCATGACACTCAAATATCCCGCGAGCTGATGCCGGGGTATGTTGCGTTGTTATGATGAGACAATTATCTGGTTTTAGCAAGATAAGTCTCTCATAAAACAAGAAACCTTTGCCGTTAAAGGGAGAAAAGTTATATAGTTATAACAAGTTGCCTTGTCAGCCGTCTGGAAGCAAAACGCTTTGGTAAAATCCTTGAAAGTCACGTGACCTCCCACAGCCGGAAGAGGCAGCCTGTGTGCCTGTGAGCCTGCGCTCAGGGCAGTATGTGAGCCTTTGAGCCTGTGAGTCTGCGCAAGGGGACACAAATCGAAAAGATACGCATACAAATCCTTCTACGCATTTGTGCATCTCAGGCGGCAGAACAGTAGCAAAAATCACGTGTGTAAAGAGAGCCAACCGAAAAACCGCTTGACTTGTAACCAATGATTTGTCTGTATTTCTGGGTCTTGAAGCAAAAACACTTCAGACACAAGTGTCTCTGTGTGTGCTTACAGATTGATCTACACATTTGCGAATCTCAGTACACATTTGCAGATCTGAATACAGATTTGTGGATTTTTTACACATTTGCAAATCTCTGTACACATTTGCAGATCTGAATACAGATTTGTGGATTTTTTACACATTTGCAAAACGGATTACACACAAGTAGTTTTACACATTTGCAGATTGTTGTACAGACACTCAAATCTTCTCACACATTTACAAATCCCACTGCACACGCACAAATCGAGATACAGACCACACAACTCTCCACACACATTTGCAAATGTTAAAGCCACTATTTTAGCCCCATAGCCGAGGGTAAAAGAAACACAGTCCGGAGAGCGCGGTGGGGAAAAACATTAGGGAACGGTGTGTGTGTTTTGATGCGCGATTAACGGCAACAAAAAAAAATGTTGCGTTGTGGTCTTACGCGTTAATAACGCATTAAAACTGACAGACCTAATTTATATACATTTTTAAAAATCCATAATATTACTTATTGAGACCAGAGGGGGGGGGGGGGGGGGGGGATGTATCCCCCCAGGGATAAAACATGAATGACCAGAGGGGGGACGTCACAACCAGAGGGGGGGTGGGGGGCGGGGGGGGGGGGGGGTCAAATCGCACCCAGAGCGTTCCCCTTCTTAGCCTCAGGCCTGTTTCGGTACACCAGCTTTGCTACCTCAGAGCTATTTAGCCAGTATTCTTTCAATGCTGTTACTTCAAATTGCTGACATGTTGATTGTGATGGTTAATGTTCATGTCAATAAGCTTCCTAATCAACTGTGAATTGATTAAGCATTGCTACCTCTCAATTAATCTATTTTGATTGACTTTACCTTCATTTCTTTTGTTTTCCTTTTTCTATTTAATCGTGAGTAGTGTTTTCTAGTATTTTATTAAGCAGAATAATTGCTGTAACAGGGAATTATCAGTTTAATAGATAACGACTAGTGAAATTGCAGGGGATTATTTTGAGTCAGAAATTGAATGGTCTCTAAGAGTTACCAAATGATTTCCTTTTGAGTTAATAACTGAATAAACAGACATTTTCAATGGATTAAATCTCCAATTGCAATTCTAATTAAAGTTATCAACATTTACTGGACTAAAGTAAATGTTTAACTCTAACCAGTCAGCAGCTGGTTAGATAACCTTTTTCCGGTATAAATAAGTTCACAACTTCTAATGTATAAACCAATTGTTAGTGCTAATCATTACAGGCTCATAGCCCTTGATCACAACCAAATCGTTTTCGTTATAGCTGTCCTTTGATTTTGAATATGCTATTAAATCATAACTAACAATTATAATGAATAATAATTTTCATAATCAAACAGGTGCAACACTACACAGGAATATGACTATGGTAATAAATTCTTCTTTAATCATGCAACATTACCTTTGAGTGGGTCTTGGTCTCTTCCAGTAGACTCGTCACATATGACTGAGCTGTGTCGGAGGTCAGCAGTGTTTGCAGCTTACACTGACTCACAGGACATGCTACCAACTCCTTTAATCTGCACAAAACATGAATCACATTGCTGTTTCAAACTGTTTTGTCCTAAAGAACTGCATAAAAAGACAGATTGCTGATATTTATACTTAATGTACCTTCTAAGGTTTTCATCATTAGTTAAAAGAAATTAAATAAATATGTCCCTCAATAGCAGAGAAGAATTTTTTCTCTGTGACAACAAAAAAACAGTTCTAAGAAACCAATAAAACCACTTATTAATAAAGAAGGGTCTAAATAATCTTCAAAATGATATTTTATTTGCTAAATGAAAACTGAAAAATATTTTCTTTGAAGAGCATCTCCTGTACACCATCTTATCAGGTTTAGTATGTATAGAACTAAATATAGTTTTTCCTAATTAACTACTAAGTCACTCCTAATTGAACCACCACCTTAACATGGCAGAGGGGTTTGAGAGCTCGGATGATCCAAGTGGCTTTGTTTTCTGGCTGTAAATGCCCCGGATAGGCTGTCCCATGGCAAACAGGCTCTGGGTCAGACAGAATTCATGACGACTATTTTAACAAAGTATGAAACATTGCCCGGTGCCCTCGTAGGACCAAGTCGAGCCAAGCCTGAATGAGAGCAGCGAAGACATTCCCCAGTAGGCCCACCACCTGCAGGTGGAACCATGTGTCAAAGGTGGAGACCTTAGTGAGCCGATCAGCCATGTAAGGTAAACGTTCGCTACGTCAGAACTGATTTGATTTTAAAAACAAAAAAAATCTCCTCTTTAGCGCATTTACAGGTTTTTTTTTTTTAACAAGTCAAATACCACCTCAAGCCAGTTAATTTGAATTTTGCCACTTGTCCTATCTGGTAGTGTAGCATTAAGAATTGCTGTCTTTTTTTTACTTTATTTATGAATTTTTAACAGCACATTCTTTACTGTATTCAAGTTTTATACAATGCTGTTCACTTTATTATACAAAACCACCGCATAAAAAAGACAATAAAATCATGCACACATACAAAAATAACCAGAAGCAATCATACACAAAAATATAATGATACAAGAAAAAACTAAAATCTATTCCCTTCGAGTTAACTACAACAATATAGCGGTGATTTGGTTGTGATGAGGTACTCATCCTGAATGTTTTCATGTATTGTAAAATTTAAAAATGGCTCCCATGCCCTGATAAATGTAGCAGCTGAACCTGCCAATGTACATACATTTACAATGTTTTACAATGTTTTCACTTTACACTGCACCCAGATTGTCAGAGTTATATAGCAGAGGGTTGCATTTATAAGTACATACTTCTAAAGGCAGAGCAGAGGCTAATAAAGCAGGTAGACTAGTCTTGCCACAATTAGACGTCTCAGTCTGAAGCCAAGTTGGAGTTTCTGTAGAAAAGTTGCTGATCCAATATAGCATGTTTTGGATATTCGCTGCCCAGTAATAAGACTGGAAATTTGGCAGAGCCAATCCGCCCACTGGTCTAGGTCTCTGCATAAAATCTTTATGTATTCTGAAAGATTTACCATTCCAAATAAATGTAGAAACACATTTAACTAGTGTCTCAATGTATTTTTTGGAATATCACATGGAATGCACTGAAATAAATAAAGAAACTTGGGTAATATGTTAATTTTTATAGAAATGACACCTTTGAAGGTCTGACTTAATATTTTCAAGAAGTGGTTGTAACTTGTCACTGGAAACAGTACCAAATTGTTCAAAAATAGTATGAGCATGGGTAAAGAATGGCTGTCTTAATCCCAAAGAGAGCCCAACAGATTTTACTTTCACAAGTGGAGCATTACTGCTTTCGCTATACTGCTCCGCTTGATTTATAAACGCATAAAGCTTTATTAGACTTTATGCTGGGACTATTTCATGTTCAATGGACACAAATACGGAAAGGTAGAAAAGAAAAAAAAGAAGAGAAAAAGATGAGCCGAAATGCTAAAAGGGAGAAAAGGTTAAAAAACAGAGGACCGGACAATACAGAACAAGATATTATCCCAGGAGTCTGCTTCTACACCTGCAAAGAGAAATATAAAAAGAGAAGCAAAACAAACCGACAAAGTATTACAGGTACAAGAAACCAACGCCTTGATAACATCACTGAAAACCAGCCCCCATCTCAGCCACCTCATGTTGGGAATTACAGCAGTTAATGATGGTGGTCAGGTAATGGTGCCTGACTGTTGTTTCAACATACAGACTAAGCAGATGTGTAGAGTACTCTGCCTGCTTTGCGTCCCTGGTGGGGATGCTGAACTGTACCCCTGGCTGGGGTACAATGTGATACATTGTTCAAATCCACAATGGAGATGAAAAGTGAAGTAGAAGTGTAACAGTGAAACTGCAAGGTCTGTATGACCTCAATCAGGTCATGTAATGTCTCAGTCCACACTTGGCACTGTTTTGAACTCTAGAATAGTGACTAAAGACCGGATGAACTCAGAGATGGTACTGGATCTTTTTACTGACATTTCTACTCTGGATGTGGAGAAAACCATGTAAAAAGAAGCATAGCTTTCAGGCAAAGACTCATAAACCGTCCATATCACAATAGGAGAACAGTCCATCCATCCTTCATATTAGCTGATTTTATTTCAATACAATTTGGCATTTCTGGCCAGCAAACCAAGCAAAAAAACTAACAACAAAAACCCAAAAAAGTAAGAAATGAAAATGTTTGACAGTAAACTCTTTAACAGTGAGTAACATCACTTCAGCCCAGAGTTATTTTTTTCCATCCCTTCTGCAAACATTTGTCCGACAGCACAGAGTCGCTGTCAGTTATCCTTCATCTTATCATCTTATCTATTGGTTGTCCCACATGCCAATCATTGTGATGTTCTCACTTCACACCAATGTGCTTCCGTTTCAGCCAATCATTGTAGTTCCACTGCTCTCACGGTATACTTTAAAAATGGCTCAGAATCACCAGAATAAAAACTGTCTGACAAGTTCATCAGAATAGGAGGTAGACTTCAGCAGAAAGAAATAAGACCAGAGTGGATTTGGTCGCCTCGTGCATGCGCAATTATTCAAAAAGGGACTTTGGCATTTTTCAAGGAAAAATATCCAGAAAAATTCTCCACTATACTTTTGAAGCAAAAAAAGCAAATACAACTACAGCTTTACTACAGTTAAAAGATGGTCAGGGTTATTTAATAATAGTGTAATTTAGTGAAAACAATTTAAGTCTTAATAAAAGATCATCTCATTCTGATAAGCTATCCATTTCACTGATATGATTGTATGCCAACATTTGCGCTCTCTAAATCCTGTTGATGATGTGCTGAAACAGAAAGCAGAGTAAACCTCTCACCTGATGGACCAACCAGGCTCTCTGGTCTCTGGGGCGCCCTTAGGAGTGTCCTCAGAAGATGCATCACCACCACAACGTAGCATTGCAGTTGGTGAGAGACAAGCAGTCACTTCGGCTTTTGGAGTAAAAGTTACGTGGCTGCTGGGATCATTTTTATTAACAGCTGGATTATTTCCGCCACTAAAGTCACCTCCACATATCTTTTCTAAATCAGGCATACTGAGGGCCCTAAGCTGATGCACTTTTCTCGTAGGAAGTCTGCCATGTTTCCTTCGCAGCACCAGAGAAGTATGTGATGTGGTCCTATCTGGGCCTTTCTGATCTTCATCCTCAGCAGCTCTACTAAGAGGAGGTGGGAGGGATGCTACTGATGTCAAACAGTCATACCAGCTGTTATCCCTTTGGTGGCCTTGCCAGTCAACAGAATTAACCAAGTCTATGTAACCAGCAATCCTTTGGTTAAGTGAAGCTGTATATGCCACAGAAAAAGTATGAACAGCACTACTTTTAGCCACAGGTTTATCTAAGTTGGCAAGGCTTTCAAAGGACTTTATTTTATGTCGAACAGAGAAAGGCTTGTAGTCTGCAGACAAGTTGACATCCTTGGACAGGCTCCACCTTTCCACGGTCTGAACATTGGGTCCAAATGTGCTGAATTTCAGGGTTTCGTCAGACAACAGTGCGTGACTTGGTTTTGGGCCATTCGCTGCAGTAAATTGAGCTTTTTTAGTGCAATGCAGTAAATCAAGCCCTTCACTTTTAAACATGCCACTTCTGGAAATGGGAGACAGTTTAGATGCTATTTTGGCATGTGTTTTCATTTTGGACTCTTTGGTGGGTTTCAAAGTTTTTTCTTTACCATATTTAACTACTGGTGATGTCAAACCAGATGCCAGAGACAGCTGAAGATCTATATATGTTCTCTGGGTAATAGATGGTTGTGGCTCTTCCTGTGATATGACTGATGATTTGGAACCTTCCATGCTGTGTTCTAAAGTTTGAATGGTGTATCTTGAGAGTCCATGCTGAGCTGCATTCTGCATTCTGTCACCGATTCTGGATAATTCATGGCAACTGCTCCCATCCAGCTGCTTGTTTAAATTCAAGAAGCTGGACATGATTGCTATTGGTTGAAATTTAGTAAACTGGTCCAGGGCACTATTTGTGTCAGAAAGTGGTGGGCTTTCACTTCTGAATACTTTATGTTCAGGTTCCTCCTGGGCTATACTGATTCTTTGAACATCTAAAGTCTTTAATTTTGGAGGACTAGTTTTCGTTTGATGTTCAAATGTACCACTTCCTGTAGGACAAACTGAATCACTAAGTGGTTTTAAGCCATATCTTTTCTTAAAATTGAAGACAGCCTCTGGGATAAAATCAGCTTTATTTTCTAATTCCCATTTGTTGAAGTCAGAACCTCCAGAAGGTGATCTAACATTTGAATCTGAGGTCTTGGATTTGTGTGTACTCAGATTCCAACATAAACCTGGGGACTGTGAACCATCTCCACCGACACCTACAGTAGCAACCTGAGTAATGCCAGTGTCCTGTTGGGAGAGGCTTCTGGCAGTCGGCCATGGGTTTTCTCTGACATAGTTAATGGGGCTTTCTCCCACTAATCCATGCCCTGTCTTGCTGGATAGTTGGCGCGGTGGCTCTTCAGAGGTGCCTCCTGGTATCTGATGAAGCTCAGTATGCAGATAAATCACAGTAGAACTCTCTTTGTCTGATGGCGACTTAGACACAGGTTGATCTGGGTCATTCATTGTTCCATGGGATGACTGGTTTGTCTGATATGATCTCTTACCCTCTGGTTGCTGTGGATCACTGGAACAAAGCTTCACCTCCTCAGCATCTGAAGTATTCTCATGGAGACTGTAATTTGCCACCTTACTGTCCACTTTATTGTTGTCAGAGGCAGGTTCACTTACTGAGGCACTTTTATTTTCTTTTGGACATAGATTCTTGGAAGTCATTGTATTCTGGACATCTAAGGCAGATTGATTCTGGATACTAGGCCCAGCACAGATCTTGACCTCCTCCATCTGGGCTGCAGTGTCTTTCCTTACACTTAATGTTTTACAAAGGAATTCTTGTCCATCAGAGGAAATTTTTCCATCAGATGGAATATCAGTTATGCTTGTGATGGGTGATTGAAATTTGCTTTCAGTTTGGTTCGAGTTCTTGGATTCTCCTGAGTTTCTACATGTAGCTTTAAGAGGTGTTTCCTTCCCAGGTTGGTCTGGGTTCCGTCTCATGGTGTCATCACCGCCCCACGTTGAGGTTGTCTTCACATTGGACAGCGGTTCTACAGCTGAGATCAACAACAGAAAGCAGCTGAGTCAGAGAAGAATCAAAAGAAGAATGATTATCAATCCTTCCATCCATCCATCCATCCATTTAGATAGAGCAGAAGCGTTTTGAAGCCTGTTTTAGTATAAAAAGTTAACATGAAGAATTCCTAAAAGGTAAAAGTTGCAGAAAAATGAAAACTCTCTAAGTTCCACACCTACAGTGGTTTGCAAAAAGACTCACCCTCTTCGATTTTCATGTAATCTATGTACCTTTAATTTAAATGTTTTATAATCATAAAGATTATGACGACATTGCCTCAGAAGCGAGGGACCAGTGGGTTGCCGGTTCAACCCCCTGCTCAGTCATGTCCTAGGGCAAGACACTTCACCTGCTTTGCCTGCTGGTGGGGGTCAGAGGGCTCGGTGGCACCAATGTATGGCAGCCTCGCTTCTTCAGTCTGCCCCAGGGCAGCTGTGGCTACTAACATAGCTCACCACCGTCAGGGTGTGAATGGTGAGTGCCTGAATGTAGTGTTAAGCGCTTTGGGGTCCTCTGGACTACTATATAAGTACAGGCCCTTTACAGGCCATTTACTTGGACAAAATTGTGCAAGTTCCTGAAGAAAATGAGAAATATATACTTAAAAAGAGAATAAAAACTGAAAATTGGCATGTGCATATGTATCTACCCCCTTTGCTACAAAGCCCCTAAAAATTGTAGTGCAAACAATTACTTTCAAATATCACATAATTAATAAATTGAAATCCACCTGTGTGGACTGTCTGTCACATGACCTGTCTGTATAGACACAACTTTTCTGAATGGCCCCATGAGCTGCAGCACCACTAGACAAGAGTCATCACACCATGAAGACCGAGGAGCTCTCTTAAACTGTCAGGGAAAAGTTGTTGAAAAGTACCTTTCAGGGTTGGTTTATAAAAAAAATCCAAATCTTTTGTGTTCTCGCATATGGTGCTAAATAAGAGATATTCTCAAGCAGAACCTGTGTAAGGCTCATTCATACTAGTATAAAAATCAAGCATAGAGTCCAATAATCCATAAGAATATTAATGGAAATTTTAAAATAATAAATAAAAGAAGGCACAGTCAAAAAGCCTTCCCAAGACAGATGATGGCAGATTTATAATGACCTACACAGGAGCAGACAGCAGCTAATTATTGGCTAAAACTTACTTTTGATAAAAAGAAATTAAATGCAAGTTCTACTCAAGATAGCAGGAGATGTAAAGCCAGGGAGGTAACAACAATGTCCTAAGACACACCCTTTATTTAGGTGAAGCAAATTAAAATACTAAACATGATATATTGCTGTGGTAACATATTTTACATAAATTATATTAAGCCATTCATTTCACCTGTAACTGTACTTAAGCGATAAGATTACAGGCAGGTCTGGGGTCTCATGTATGAAGCTTGCATTCGTACAAAACGGGCCCTAAATCTTGCGTCACTTTTCACACAAAGGCAGTGACCTATAAAGAAACAGTCAATGTCAAAATGTGCGGTCCCTCACGCAAACTTCCATCCATGGGTATGCTCATTTTGGAGATGGGGAAATTGGCGACGCAGATGGTGAAGTGGTAAATTGCAACCACCCTGCACAATGATTCCTCTGAGATATTCAATTTCACTCTATATCAGACTTTAATCATAGATCGATTTTATCGTAAGCATTCAACACCGCAGTGTTTGAATGCTTGTGATAATGTCAAGGCCTTCCTGCTACTAAGAAAGACGACCCAGACGTATAACCTCCTCAGAGACAAGGAATTTCAACATGGAGCACGTGAGGATGTCATAACGTTAACTTTTTAACAAGTTCTTGTTGTTAAAAAGTGCTCCTCCACGTCCAGAGGAGCCAGTTGAGGTGGCTCGGGCATCTGGTCAGGATGCCTCCTGGACGCCTCCCTGGTGAGGTGTTCCGGGCACGTCCCACCGGGAGGAGGCCCAGGGGAAGACCCAGGACACGCTGGAGGGACTATGTCTCTCTGCTGGGAACACCTTGGGGTTCCTCCTGAGGAGCTGGCCCATGTGGCTGGAGAGAGGGACGTCTGGGCCTCCCTACTGAAGCTGCTGCCCCCGCGACCCGACCCCAGATAAGCGGAAGAAGATGGATGGATGGATGGATGGATGGATATATGCATTTACTTCTGATTTACACATTTACTAAAGGCCTTTCTGTTAGTTTTTTTCGCCGTTTCCTTGCCCTTTTCTCAGTGGTTGCCATTGTTACCGATGGAATAACATTGATTAGCTGCCTCATTAAATTACACACTGACATTCATGAGGTGCTTTGCGTTGACCATTTATGGTTGAATCTGGGCGTATAAAGGGCAGAACATGAGGCGGAATCTGGTATGCCAACGTTCAGATGTAGTCATGATTTATAAAGGGAAATCACTTGTATACCACGGTTTCATATATCAGGATATTTTTTGGGCCTACTTCATTTTCGGCTTACGCAAGGTTTAAGTTTAAATCCTACACAGTGTTTTATAAATCAGACCACTGAGGTCTCATTTATAATCACAGCTGCACATGAACAACCTCTGTACAAGGTTCTGCCTCATGTACTGCCGTCTTCATGTCCATATTCAACCATAAATGGTCAATGCAAAGCACTTCAGGAATGGTAATGTGTATGTAACCCATATGGTTATCATACCCATATATATAATTAAAAAAAATGTAGTAATTGTTGCCCACCACATTGTGGCACCTTGTATTGGATTTCCCGCCCGTGAGCACGTACACTCATGCCGATATCTCGACCCACACTCATTACCTATATACCAATCCGAGAGCAACACACCTGCTGAGCTGACCGACCTGGGTATAAATGTAAAGTATAACTCATAAATTCACAATTAATCTTTGTGTAGAATTTTCATAAATCTTCCATTATTAGGAGAGAATCTTGTGAGTCTGAGAGAAAGAGAGAGGAATTGCTTCGACTGCATATAAGCCCTCTGTGAACTCTACGTAATCTACGTGCTAAGAGGCTAGGCCTCGGTTATTAGCTTGTTGGTGTTGGCTCATATGAGGATGTTGTTTGCTGAGACAGTTTCCTAAAACCAGCCATTGTGTTGACCCACCGTGGTACTGTGTATCATTGTGGTAAATGAAGAAATAACTTTGAAAAAGATCGCTAATTACAGTGCTAGCGCTACTGGCGCGTAGCTCCACTTTGCTAGCTCAGGTAGCCTGCTAGGTGTTAAGGGTGTAGCCGGCTAAGCTACTGCGCCATCAGACATGGAGATAGAGATGAAATAGCCTTAAAGAGCACTAGCAGGTAGCTTAGCATGTTAGCTTTAGTTCTTGATCTCAGTTAAACCTTCAAAACACAGTGAAAACACATCAGAAGTAAACATTCCCAAAACTTTCATCCCAAACTAACTTTCCCAGTTTTCCCTTCCAAACATCATCCTTTATTGTGCCCTATAAGCAGATTAAGTTGGCAGTGAGAATGTACTTTTCCCTCACTCTCCTTTGTGTCCGCTCCATGGTGCTTCTGCCAGTTTTCCTGGTGCAGCTGTACTTGACGCTACCCTCTTATCGGGCCTATGAAGGCTGCAACTTGCCAGATCAGCAGAGCTCGCTAGGTACTTGTGGGGACATCAGTCCACAGAGGTGCAGTTCATGACAGCCTCCAACTGTAAGAAAATGCTTCACTCAGTCCTGGGCCAGCCTTTCCTGCAAAAGCTAGGAGAAAGATCACAGACAGCTGGATTCTGTGGAGCCTGGTTACCTGCTTCAATGTCTAATTTCACAGGACTGTACCTAGTTTTGGTTCCAGTCTGAAGAAACAGCTGCTTTCTGATGTGAACTTCTGGTGGGTCCACGGGAAAAGAGGGCGATTTGAACTGGGAGGAAAGGCTATAGGATTACAGTGTGATATTTATATTCCTATGCACCACTCTTGCTGCGGCATTTAAATGTTTACCGCAATCAGTGAGTTCCTCACATCTTGTCACATTTTATATGTTAATGTGTGGTACACGTCACCTTGGTGATAATCGGTGAGAGGAGCGTGATGTAGAAAACTGATTAAATGTTAACTAGACTTTTAAGATTTAACATTATAGGCCTTATGTATAGTTAATTGGTTCACCAGCACAGGCAGGAATAATACTGCGGTTTTGAATGCCAACGATGAAGTCTACCTATGATTAAAGTCTGATATGAAGTGAAATTGAACATCTTAGAGGAATCATAATGCAGTGTGGCTGCAATTCACCACTTCACTATCTACGTCGACAATTTACCCTGTCTTTCATATGAGCATACACATGGGTCAGAGTTTGCGTAAGGGACCGCACGTTGTGACGTCATGTTTTCTTTATAGATGACAACTTTGTCTGGAATGTGACGTTCGCAATATTTAGGCCCCATTTTGTGCATACAGGTTCATACCTGATAGGAAGCTACTGAACTGTTTCCAATCACACAAAAAATGGGGTTAACAAAATCTCCACAGCAAGATCCATCTAGCATTAATCACTGACCACTACAGTGGATGTTACAAATTGATCAGTTACAGAACTACATAATAGAACTACAGAGCAATGCAACATGCTAAAGCTAACTAAAATGTCTACCAAACTGTAAAACATATTCACCATGATGCCTGCAGACTGCTCTGTGGAAGTGAGTGTGGAAGTGTTGGTCCTAAATCTTAGTGGTGCCATAAAACAGAGCAACATGGTGAGGTATTTAAATGCATATTTTGCAACTACTTACTAAAAGTAAGATAAACAATAAGATTAATAAAAATAAGAAAACAACAACAATGAACACACAAAAACAACCCAACATTTCATTAATGAATTAATGCCTAGTAATGAATAATCAACAGATTACCTTTAGAAACCATGGGAATAATTCAAACTGTACAGTTCACAGCAAGTTTTACTCCGAGGAATTCCCATAAAAGTAACAGATTTAACTGGGGTTGCACTACTAGGACTCAGAGAGTGCTTTTTGTTCAAGGTCCGAATGAACTGGTTTTGTCTCTAGCAAGTTGCTATGTTGCTACAGGAGCCTTGTCTGGCCTCCTGTCTATTAGTCTAGCAGTTAGGTAAATGTTAAAGACCAGAAAAAAATGGCTTTTGGACTATGATGTAACTTTAGGTTTAACTCTGAGCAATATGTGTCACAAAGCAGGTTAGATTATTTTGGGATGTTTGGCAACCTATTCTAAAGAGCTGCTGGTAACTTGTTTGGTAGCCTGACTAAAATTTCCAGCTGCCTACGAGGAAATGCCAAGTGCTTACGGGACTTTCCTAATGTTTGTCTGAAGGAGCCAAGTGTAGATTTTTAAAGATAAAAATACAAATTTTTATTTAAAGAAAGCTGAAATGAGCAGACTAGATCAACCTTTGTTATTTACATTACATTACACCACGATCAGAGTGCCCAGAGGATGCTCAATTGCACCAATGTAAACAGGCATATTTACAAATAATATTTCTATAAATGTGTTCATTAAAAGTGGAACCAAAAGAAGGTTACAATTACTGTTAACATAGTGAACAGCATCGGTAAAATAAATATTATAATTTTTTGCATATAGAGTGGTTTGACTGCTCCTCACTGCGTGTGGATTGGTCTCACGCGGTAACGGGAGGTGTACGGTGGTGTCAGGATGCAGCTTGTAGGCTGCAAGCTGAACCTCCCTTCCTCTCTCTCTTCCCTGCGCAGCCTGATTGGTTCCACCTGTCAGGCTGCAATTATCACTGATCTGTTGCCACCTGTGTTCACCTCTATATATACTCACATCATTCTGTTCTCATTGCCGGTCCGTAGTGTTCAACTCCTGCTCTGTTTCAGCCAGAACCCTATGTCAGTTTTTGTTTCAGTCAGCCAGAAGACTTACTTCAGCTTTGTGTTTTTTTGTTCAGTCAGCCAGGAGACTTTTCTTCAGCTTTATTTTTGTTCAGTCACTGCCAGAGACTCTTCTTCAGCTCTGTTCCAGCCCAGCCTCAACCCAAGACACTGTTCCTTCCTGGTCTCAAGTTCTCAACTCCTGTTCACGGCTCCTGGGTTCCATCCTGATCTCAAGTCCTCGGCTCTTGTGTTCCGTCCTGGCCTCAAGTTCTCAACTCCTGGGTTCCATCCTGATCTCAAGTCCTCGGCTCTGGTGTTCCGTCCTGGTCTCAAGTTCTCAACTCCTGGTTTCCGTACTGATCTCAAGTTCTCGGCTCCTGTGTTTCATTCTGGTCTCAAGTGCTCCGCCCTGGTCTCAAGTCTTCGGATCCGGTGTTCCGTACTGGTCAGTCTCTCCGCACTCCTCCTGTCGGCCAGCTTCTGCACCCTACATCTCCGTCAGTTAAAAGACCCTGGTTCCTCTCATCATCATCATCCACAATGTTCAATAAACTCACTTTAAAGAACTTGCTCTGTGTGCGTGCTGTGTCCGGGTCCATCCTAAGACAAATCATGACATTACGGGCCGGCCAACAGGATGAACCCGAGCATGCACAGAGCTCTGTGCAGAAGCTGGCAGGATCTGCTCTGCCTCAGCTCGGGGACTTCATGGATGCCGTCCGCCTCTGGATCAATACCGCCTGGATCGCAGTCCACGATGCCCCGCCTCTGGTTCCGTCTCGCCTGAGTCGCTGTGGTGCGACGCCTTGCCTCTGGTTCATCTTGCCGGGGTCGCATCCGCGACGCCCTGCCTCTGACTTTGTTCCCCTGGATCGCTCTCCGCGAAGCCCGCCTCTGCCGCTGCCCAGCTTATTAAGACTTTGCTGCCCAGCGCCTTCTAGTTTCTGTTTTTGTTTTGAGTTATTTTTGGGTCCTTGTGTTTTGAGTTACTTAATGTTCCTTAGTTTTTCAGTGCTCTTTAGATTTCTTAGAGTTCCACTGAAAACTTTAGTTTCGGTTTTGTGTTCTAGTCCTGCTTTAGTTTCTAGTCTTGCTTTTTTTACTGATTTAGAAGATTTGTGTCTGCTTTCTGTTAATTTGTTTAGGCTTAACCTTAGTTTTGGTTTACCTAGGATTTTTTTGTGTTTTAGAGTTTAGTTTTTTTTTGTTTTCTTTAGAGTATTTGAGTTTCTATTTTGCTTTTGTTTTTGTTTTTCCAGTTCTGTTCTGGTGTTCTAGGTTTGCCTTTAGTCTCCGGGTTTTGCTTTAGAATTCTAGTTTTCCAGGTTTTTCTTTGTGTTTTTCTTTCTAGTTTTAGTTATCTAGTTTTACATTAGTTACCCAGTATTTGCCCTTGTCTCCCTGTTTTGTTTTGTTTTATAGTTTTGCTTTAGTTTTTGGTTCTCTTCCTAGTTTTCTGGTTTTGTTTTGATTTTCTAGTTTTAGCCCTGTAGTTCCTATCCTAGTCCTGTAGTCCCTATCTAGCTCAGTAGTCCCTGTCCAGCCCAGTAGTTCCTGTCTTGGCCTTATAGTTTATGTCTTCTTTAGTTTATGTTTTGGCCTTCTAGTTCCCCGTTATTCCTAGTTCCTGTAATTTATCTGTGTTTTTTTATCCTGTAGTCCCTGTCTTAGTCTTGTAGTCCCTGTTTTAGTCTTGTAAGTCCCTGTCCTAGCCCTATAGTTTCTGTCTAAGTTCCGTATTTATTTCTCTAGTTTCGTTCTGTTCTGGCTTTCCTTGGTTTCTCTGTTTTAGTTGTTTTTCTGAGTCCTCCTTGTTCTTGTTTTTCCCCGGTGTCGAGGTCCACCAGAGACTGCTCAGCACATGCAAGCCGCCGCCAGAGCCCTCCGGCGCTCCCATGTCGCCGGCTGAGCCCTCTGGTGCGCCCGGCCTGTTGCTGCCCAGCATATGTAGGCCGCCGCCAGAGCCTTCCGGCGCTCCCATGTCGCCGGCTGAGCCCTCTGGTGCGCCCGGCCTGTTGCTGCCCGGCGCACTCCCTGTTCCCTGGCGTGTTGGGACACCCTCCGTTCTTGTTTTCTGGTGTGTCAGGACGCCTTCTGTACTTGTTCCTGGTGCTTTACATGTTCCCGTTTCCCTCACGCCCCGGCGTTCCCTTTCCTTGCACCCCGGCGATTTCTTCCCTCATGCCCCGGCATTTCCCTCACGCTCCGGCGGTCTTTCCTCTGGCGTTGTCGTACGCCTGTTCTTCCCTCTGGCGTTTCGGTACACTAGTTGTGCGCCAGCGTTTCCATACATCTGTTGAGCCCTAGTGTTTCCTTGTGTTCTTTAGCCTTACGTCCCCCGTGTTCTCTAGCCTTAGGTCCCCCGTGTTCTCTAGTCTTAGGTTCCCCGTGTTCTCTAGCCTTTGCTCCTCCGTGTTCTTGACCTTTTGGTTCCCCGTATTTTCTGGTCCACTGGTTCTCTGTGTTCGCTGGCCTTTGGTTCCTTAAGTTTTCGGTTTCAACTCCTGCTCTGTTTCAGCCAGAACCCTATGTCAGCTCAGTTTTTGTTTCAGTCAGCCAGAAGACTTACTTCAGCTTTGTGTTTTTTTGTTCAGTCAGCCAGGAGACTTTTCTTCAGCTTTATTTTTGTTCAGTCACTGCCAGAGACTCTTCTTCAGCTCTGTTCCAGCCCAGCCTCAACCCAAGACACTGTTCCTTCCTGGTCTCAAGTTCTCGACTCTTGTGTTCCGTCCTGGCCTCAAGTCCTCGGCTCTGGTGTTCCGTCCTGGTCTCAAGTTCTCAACTCCTGGTTTCCGTACTGATCTCAAGTTCTCGGCTCCTGTGTTTCATTCTGGTCTCAAGTGCTCCGCCCTGGTCTCAAGTCTTCGGATCCGGTGTTCCGTACTGGTCAGTCTCTCCGCACTCCTCTTGCCGGCCAGCTTCTGCACCCTACATCTCCGTCAGTTAAAAGACCCTGGTTCCTCTCATCATCATCATCCACAATGTTCAATAAACTCACTTTAAAGAACTTGCTCTGTGTGTGCGTGCTGTGTCCGGGTCCATCCTAAGACAAATCATGACAGGTGGGGGGAAGGAGTCCCTCGGAAGTCGGACTTGGTGAAGGAATTTAGGCTTAAGGGATATGTTGTAAGTTTTGTTTTGTTGTTTAAGCTTCTCAAATGTTCGTGTTCGTATGGGGTAAACAATGTTCCATATTTCTTCTCCATTTCTGGTAATTCAGTGGATCTTTTATGTTGCAAGTCTTGAAGCTTAAAATGGTTACATGGAACTGGAGGGGCCTACAACATCTGAGGAAGGTCAAACAAGTTATAACAAACTGCATGATTTGGACTCCAAAATAGGATTTAAACAGGAGACGCATCTTATGGAAAAAGACAAGGGGCGAGTCAGGAGGAGGTGGCGGGGCAATGAATACACTTCAACATTTTCTTCCGGAGCAAGAGGTGTTATGATTCTTATTCACAAATCTGTCCCAGTTTTTGTAAGTAATGTCGTCAAGGATGGGAGAGGTAGATACTTGATAGTTCAGGGCTCTTTACTATCAGAAAAAATGTACCTAGTTAATGTCTATGGTCGTAACACAAATGATTCTGGGTTCTTTCAAAACTTGTTCCTCTCACTTTCATCGTTGGAAGGGCGCTTTGTGATCACATGGGATTTTAATTGTACTCTTATTCCAGAAATAGATAGATCCACAGGGGCAGATCTAACACATAATACCTGTAGAACAATTATACAGATGTTTATGAAGACTCTTAGACTGGTAGATATCTTCAGGGAACTTCAGCAACAAACCAGAGCCTATTCATGTTACTCAGCAACATTTCAGACTTACTCGCAAATAGATTATTTTTTACTATCATCAGAATTAATACCCAAAATTCAAAACTGTGCGTATGGGAACATAGTGATTTCAGATCACGCTTCATGCTATTTAACCTACTGTGATGAGAACCTTACCAGGGATCCCCCTAGGTGGCGCTTTCAGCATAAATGGTTGCAGGATGAGGATTTTGTTAAATATATAGGAATACAAATTGATGAGTTCTTTCAGTTGAACACAAATCAAACAAGAGCATGCATCAGAAGGGAGGCCTTTAAAGCGTTTAGAGGTCATATTATTAGCTTAACAGGCAATAAGTCCAAGGAAGCCCAGACTAAAAGGCAGCACCTAGAAAATAAAATAAAGAACATTCAGGACAGGGTCTTTCAAACAAATGATACCGAGTTGAAAAAACAGCTGTTGATTCTCTGAGCAGAATATGACAAAATGTCCAGTCTCAGAGCTGCATCCAGTCTCTTAAGATTGAAACAAAATTTTTACGAACAGGGCTGGAAAACTTCTAGCCTGGCAGATTAAATAGCTTGAAACAACAATCTTGATTACATCAATTGAAACACAGGATAAAACTCTAATAGATCCAAGGGATATTAATAATGCTTTTAGAGACTATTATGAGAAATTATATGACTCTAATGTAAAGCTGGACCAAGAGGAACTAGACAAGTTTTTGGGCAAACTACATATCCCTGTCATTGCAGAGGAGTGCAGAGTGGACTTAAACATATAAATAAATAAAGAGGAATTAGCACAAGCCATTAATGTCATGATATCTAGTAAACAACCAGGACCCGATGGTATCCCCATCGACTTTTACAAAAACTTTATGGACAAATTGCTTTCTCCTCTTTTAGATATGTTCATGGAGTCATTTAAAAATGGCGCATTACCTCCATCTTTAAATTAGGCTCTAATTATTCAGCTGCCAAAACTGGGTAAACCTCCTAATAGATGTGAAAATCTGAGACCCATTAGACTACTTAATTCTGATGTCAAAATCATCTGTAATCTATTGGCATTACAGATGATTCTGCAAAGAATCTTACCAAATCTTATAAATAAAGATCAAATTGGGTTTGTGGCTGGGAGGCAAGGATATCATAATATTAGAAGGGTCCTGAATATTACTTGGTCCAAAGAGAGCGGTAATGACACAGCCCTTCTCTCAATAGACGCGGAGAAAGCTTTTGATAGAATCAAATGGCCCTATCTCTTTAACATACTGGAAAGGTTGAAATGTGGAAGTAATTTTATTAAATGGGTTAAAATGTTATATAGCAACCCAACTACAGAAATTATATCGAACAAAATATTTTCAAGGGCAATTCAAATCAAAAAGGGTTGTCGCCAGGGATGCCCTCTCTCTCCCTTACTATTCACACCAGCGATCGAGCCTTTGGCATCAGCTATTCGTCTTCATCCACAAATCTCTGGGATCACGGTGGGTCCCACAGAGGACAAAATCTCTTTTTTCGCTGATGATATCATTTTATTCCTAACAGATGTCCGTCCATCCGTCCGTCTTCTTCCGCTTATCCGGGGTCGGGTCGCGGGGGTAGCAGCTTCAGTAGGGAGGCCCAGACGTCCCTCTCCCCGGCCACTTGGGCCAGCTCCTCAGGAGGAATCCCAAGGCGTTCCCAGGCCAGCCGGGAGACATAGTCCCTCCAGCGTGTCCTGGGTCTTCCCCTGGGCCTCCTCCCGGTGGGACGTGCCCGGAACACCTCACCAGGGAGGCGTCCAGGAGGCATCCTGACCAGATGCCCGAGCCACCTCAACTGGCTCCTCTCGACGTGGAGGAGCAGCGGCTCTACTCCGAGTCCTCCTCAGATGACTGAGCTCCTCACCCTATCTCTAAGGGAGAGCCCAGACACACTACGGAGAAAACTCATTTCAGCCGCTTGTATCCGGGATCTCGTTCTTTCAGTCACGACCCAAAGCTCGTGACCATAGATGAGGGTAGGAACGTAGATCGACCGGTAAATCGAGAGCTTCGCCTTTTGGCTCAGCTCTCTCTTCACCACAACGGATCGGTACAGCGCCCGCTTCACAGCAGACGCTGCACCAATCCGCCTGTCCATCTCCCGCTCCATCTTCCCCTCATTCGTGAACAAGACCCCAAGATACTTGAACTCCTCCACTAGGGGCAGGGCATCCTCCCCAACCCGGAGAAGGCACTCTACCCTTTTCCGGTTCAAGACCATGGTCTCGGATTTGGAGGCACTGATTTTCATCCCGGCCGCTTCGCACTCGGCTGCGAACCGCTCCAGTGAGAGCTGTAGATCACGCCCTGATGAAGCCAATAGGACCACGTCATCCGCGAATAGCAGAGACGCAATCCTAAGGCCACCAAAACGGATCCCCTCAACACCTTGGCTGCGCCTAGAAATTCTGTCCATAAAAGTTATGAACAGAATCGGTGACAAAGGGCAACCTTGGCGGAGTCCAACTCTCACCGGAAACGAGTCCGACTTACTGCCGGCAATGCGGACCAGACTCTGACACCGGTCGTACAGAGACCTGACAGCCCTTATTAAAGGGTCCGGTACTCCATACTCCCGGAGTACCCCCCACAGGATCCCCCGGGGGACACGGTCGAATGCCTTCTCCAGATCCACAAAGCACATGTAGACTGGTTGGGCAAACTCCCATGCCCCCTCAAGAATCCTGCTGAGGGTATAGAGCTGGTCCAGTGTTCCACAGCCAGGACGAAAACCACACTGCTCTTCCTGAATCCGAGATTCGACTATCCGACGGACCCTCCTTTCCAGAACCCCTGAATAGACCTTACCAGGGAGGCTTAAGAGTGTGATTCCTCTGTAGTTGGAACACACCCTCCGGTCCCCCTTTTTAAATAGGGGGACCACCACCCCAGTCTACCAATCCAGAGGAACTGCCCCCGATGTCCACGCAATGTTGCAGAGCCGCGTTAACCAACACAGCCCCACAACATCCAGAGCCTTAAGGTACTCAGGGCGAATCTCATCCACCCCCGGGGCCTTGCCACCGAGGAGCTTTTTAACAACCTCGGCAACCTCAGCACCAGAGATGGGAGAACCCGACCCAGAGTCCCCAGGCTCTGCTTCCTCAATGGAAGACGTGTTGGTGGGATTAAGGAGGTCTTCGAAGTATTCCGCCCACCGACGCACGACGTCCCGAGTCGAGGTCAGCAGCACACCACCCCCACTGTAAACAGTGTTGGTACTGCACTGCTTCCCCCTCCTGAGACGCCGGATAGTGGACCAGAATCGCTTCGAAGCCGTACGGAAGTCTTTCTCCATGGCCTCTCCGAACTCTTCCCACGCCCGAGTTTTTGCCTCGGCGACCAGCCGAGCTGCCTGCCGCTTCGACCGTCGGTACACATCAGCTGCTTCCAGAGTCCCACAGGCCAAAAAAGCCCAGTTAGGACTCCTTCTTCAGCTTGACGGCTTCCCTCACCGCTGGTGTCCACCAGCGGGTTCGAGGGTTGCCGCCGCAACATGCACCGACAACCTTGCGGCCACAGCTCCAACTAGCCGCCTCAACAATGGAGGCGTGGAACATGGTCCATTCAGACTCAATGTCCCCCGCCTCCCTCGGGACGTGTTTAAAGTTCTCCCGGAGGTGGGAGTTAAAGCTCCGCCTCACAGGGGACTCTGCCAGACGTTCCCAGCAAACCCTCACAGTGCGTTTGGGCCTGCCCGGTCGGACCGGCTTCCTCCCCCGCCATCGGAGCCAACTCACCACCAGGTAGTGGTCGGTGGAGAGCTCCGCCCCTCTCTTCACCCGAGTGTCCAAGACATACGGCCGCAGGTCAGATGAAACGACAACAAAGTCGATCATTGAACTGCGACCTAGGGTGTCCTGGTGCCAAGAGCACATATGGACACCCTTATGCTTGAACATGGTGTTTGTGATGGACAATCCATGACGAGCACAGAAGTCCAACAACAAAACACCACTCGAGTTCAGATCAGGTGGGCCATTCCTCCCAACCACGCCTCTCCAGGTCCCACTGTCATTGCCCACGTGAGCGTTGAAGTCCCCCAGTAAAACGAGGGAGTCCCCAGGAGGGGCACTCTCCAGTACCCCTTCCAAGGACTCCAAAAAGGGTGGGTAATCTGAACTGCTGTTTGGCGCATAAGCGCAAACAACAGTCAGAACCCGTCCCCCCACACGAATGCGGAGGGAGGCCACCCTCTCGTTCACCGGGGAAAACCCCAACGTGCAGGCACCGAGATGGGGGGCAACCAGTATGCCAACCCCAGCTCGGCGCCTCTCACCATGGGCAACTCCAGAGTGGAAGAATGTCCAGCCCCTATGTCCACATTCCTAACAGATGTGAAAAATTCAATCCCGGAGGCGATTGAAGTGATCAAGGAATTACAAAATAAACAATACAAAATCATCAATTCTGGAATTAAATCCAGGCGAAAGGATTAATCAAATTAATGAGATTAAGCAGTTTAAAGTAGTGAAACATTTTTCATATTTGGGTGTTCAGATTTTCCCAGAGCTGCAACAGGTGGTTAAATTCAACTACGAAAACCTAATGAAAACAATAACCGCCTCAATTGAAAACTGGACATCTCTACCTATATCTTTGTTGGGAAGAGTCAATGTTTTGAAAATTAACATACTTCCAAAGCTATTATACCTCTTTCAAAGTATTCCTTTGCTGCCTCCTCCTGAACTTTTCAATTGGCTAAAGAAAAGCATTTTTGGGTTTTTTGTGGAATAACGGGAGATCTAGACTTCGTCTCTCGCTACTTTATTTACCATTTGATAGAGGGGGGTTAAAGTGTCCCAACTTTAAACTATACTATTGGGCAAGTCAGTTAAGGACCATTATGTTCTATTTTACAAATAAAGATAATCCTCACTGGGTAGAAATGGAGTCTCACAATTTAAATTTAGCTTCTCCATTGTTTATAAATTCTGACACATCAAAGAAATTACAGAAACACACCACCAATCCCATCCTGAAAAATATGATAAAGATTTGGCAGGATGTTAGAAAATACCTCGGGGAGGCAAACAATATATCCCAATTTAGCCCAATATGGGGTAACCAGCTGTTTGCTCCAGGCAGAGCAGATGGAACATTTAAAATATGGGCATTACAGGGTTTGAAAAGTGTTGGTGACCTTTACTCATCAAGCTCTGATGTACTTTTGTCATTTGGAGAGCTACAAACCAAATTCAAGATGGAAAAAGAACATTACTTCAAATTTCTTCAAATAATAAGTTTTGTTAAAGCAAAACAACAGTTTTAATAAACCTCCTCTTACGAAACTTGAAAAGTTAATGACTCGGAACAAAACAAAGAGGGGCATCATCTCAGACTTTTATAAAGAACTAATTTCTAACTCATTAGAGAACTCAAACAAAAAGCTTATAAACTGGAATTTGGATTTATCAGCAAATATCAGTGAACAGGATTGGGAAAAGGCCCGCACTAAGGCTCAAACAATGTCCATAAACAGCCGCCTTAGAATTCTACAATTTAAATGGCTAATGCGTATATATGTTATGCCTGTATAATTAAATAAATACAATAATAACACCCCAGATTTTTGTGTAAAATGTAAATGTAAAGGGACTGTAATACACTGTATGTGGGAACGCAAACATATCAAAGCATTTTGGACAGAGGTGAAAGATATAATTGAAAAAATTATCTTAAAACCAGTTCCACAGGATCCTAAATTGTTCCTGTTAGCTCTATACCCTGGGAAACATGATTTTAGCAAGCTAGAATGCACTTTTATAGATGTAAGCTTGTTGGCTGCAAAAAAAAATTTAGCTTTGTCTTGGAAAAATGTCAATAGACCTAGTACCACGCAATGGTTAAAACAGATGCTGTCTAGCTTGCCATTAGAAAGAATAACATATATTAGGAAATCCAAACGGTACCTTTTTGAGAGGATTTGGGGACCTTTTATCAATTTTGTTAAGAATTTAGACCTGACTGCAGATTTGATTGAGTCTTGATCTATTGGAACCTGCGGTTCACCATGTTGTTTAGATATGTATATCCATATCCGACCAATTTGTAATTTGCTTGAATACCCCCCATTCTTGAGAAGCTATTTGTGTGTTAAAAAACTATTTATTTATAAAAAAAATTATATATTTCTCCATGTTGAGTAAAATAACTGTCATGCAACAATTACAAAGTGAACTTGTAACTGAAAACTACATGTTTGTATTTTTGAAATGAAAAATCTCAATAAAACATATATCGGTAAAAAAAAAGCACCAACTATCTTTTACATCTGGATATGACATTATTACTTGGACCTTTGCCTTTGGCCAGAGGTGATGTGAGGGTAAAACAAACATTTCTGATGTATGTTTAAATGCATTCAAAATAGTTTCAAAACCATTTATGCAGCTTTTATGACAAACTCAAATTACCTAACACTCTCCCATCCCTCTGGAATGCCAGCACAACTATTAAATCAGGGCCACAGCTTTTTTTAAACCTCACTTATTAGGGAGTGCCATTCTGTACTGTAGCTCTCACCTGAGGTTGCCCGCCTCACCTCCAAAGACAGTGTCATTGGAAGATTGTGCATAAGTTCACAGATTTCCTGGTAGTTTGAAGAGTTCACTGGTTTATCTCCAATTTTCACAATCTCATCTCCTGGGCAGAGTTTGCTTTCACAATCCTGGAAGACAAAGGAAAGAACAAATGAAAACAAATTTTAAATAATGCTTGACTCTCAAAGAGTCTTGGTGCATCACTGAAAACATACTGAAGTTCATTCGGACATACCAGTTCCACAGCCCGGTCAGGCTTTAACCCAGCAACCACAACTCTCAGAGGGGATGACATAATCTCCAGGTCCAGCCCAAATGTCTCTTCCTCTCTTCTCTTCAAGGTAACAGTGTGAAAACCACTAGCATCCTCCCTCTCACAGAGCTGTCTGAGTGTCAGGTCTGCTGTTATCTTTCCTCCACTTGGTGTGGAATCAGATAGCGCCTGTGGTGAGTGTGGAGCTGTGTTGATTTTTTGCTGGGTAAGTAGCTTAATGTTTTCAGCTTCATCCAAGGCCTCATTGTCACTGAGCTCATGCTCAGAGCATATAACCTTACGCTGGCGGAGAAGTGGGCTCCGCACTGAGGCGTAGCTGGAGGCAGTGAGAGTGTGGCAAATTGGCTCTACATGCTGATGGAAAGGGACAGAAGTCTTGTTGCGTGATGTTAAGCACACAGGGCTGTGGTTTATGTCTGTCACAGAGGTGCTGAATGCTGAGAAAAACACAATAACATATAAAACATACAGAATGATACTGTATATTTATAAAAAAAAAATACTTCTTAGGACATTTTAGTCATTACTATACCAAACAAAGAGTTCCAACCTTGTGGCTGTAATTGGTCATCTTCTGCTGAGGTACTGCGGCCCAGCTGGTGGAGCCCTTGATCACTGTTTGAGCTCTTCAGAACAGATTCAGAAACGACTGAGTCTCCAGGAACGTCATGAGGGAAGTACTGAGATAATTCCGTCTCAGAGCTCAGGGATGCCTGTATGAACATTAGCCACAGAACAACATGAAAGGAAGGTTGGTCCAGGGTCAGAGATTGCATGCGCTTCCTGAAACTCTACCTGGGTGTGCCTTAACATCCATGCCTAAGCTCAAGAAATGGATCATTTGTTGAACTCTCATCGTGTACATGAAACAGTAGTTAAAGAAATGCTACAACACCTTATATCAGTTAGGAGAGTCACAAGGATGGGAATGTAGATAAAACACAGCTTAATGAGAGAATTTGAGTAATAACAGAGCACATAATCTACTGATGTAAAGTACACAGTTTATATAACTGACAGTCAAGGATTGTCGGTTCAACTACAGAGTTTCAAATGTGAGACTCAAGCTATTTGAACTGAAATCCTGGATCAGCGCTTACTCTGCTGGCAGGTTCAAGAAACCTCTTCATGGTCCAGCTGAGAGCAGAGGGGCTGTCCCCCTGCCTTGACTTCACAGCTGTCCGGGGGCTCTTGTTAGGCAGACCTTCGGATTAAAGTCAGAGTAGGAATTAGTACTCAAAAGAGCATAATATTAATAACAACTAAAACATTACAAAGTAAAACGTAACTGTGGGTAAAAGTCAGACCTTGGTAATGCGAGGAGAGTCTATTTCTGATCATTTTGTCCTTGTTTGTTGATCGAGCAATAATCTGATCCATCTCTTGCTCTGATACCTGTCACACAACAAAAAGGTACACATCATCACAGTACCACTGCAATAACACCAACAGGGCTGAATCAATGCTGAATTTTTCCCCTCTCTGACTGGATTTCTTAATTTGTAAGATTTGTTAGGTTTGGAAACCAGGTTGAAATGTCTTAATCAACTGTTTACTTTGAAATAAGCCACTACTCCACCACTCCTACAAAGAGAGTGGTTCAAGCAAAGGACTTGCATCCTGGAAAAGTTCCCTTAGAATGGTCCCAGGACACCACAAAGTGGTAGCTACTGCTCCCTAAGGGATGGGTTAAATGCAGAGTACACATTTGTATTAGCATGAACAAAGCTGTAATTACAAAGATTATTATCACTTACATGCCATACAAACATTTCTAAACAAGACATTTGTATCATGTTCTGATAAGATGTACATCCACTCGGGTGGATGTGGATGATGTAGGCCGTGTGCAGTGGGAGCTCTGCAGGAATGTGATACTGTTGAGGGACCAAACAGTACACAGTGGAGGACACAGGTGTTGGATTCAAAAAGTGGGTTTTATTTACCCAAAAACACAAAAATATTTAACAAAGTTAGGAATTAAAGTGGCATGCCATTAAAAGTGGTCAACTGAAAATACTGAACACAGACAGACACAAACCAAACTGACCTAATGAAATGACACACTAGGGCCCTTAAATACTAGTTTAGCTAAACCATAGACACACACAATAGACCAGTTCACGCGTGACGTCAGCGCTACATCCGGGTCCCGCTGATAGGCAAAAACGGTACTGTTCTCGTCTACTACCATGACAAAACGGGTGAATTAGAGCGTACTTTTAGTTAGTTTATTTTTGGAATCTAAACAATGCCTACGACTTGTTGTGCTCCCGGTTGCTCACAGAGGCATTCCAAATCGTTGGATGTACGTTTCTTTCGTTTACCGAAGGACGAAGAAAGAAGAAAGAAATGGATAATTTCAATGAAAAGAGCGCAGGCAGACAACCCCAATGGACTGTAGGAGCCATCATACTACGACAGAATTTGCAGTCTACACTTCATCTCCGGTAAATACAACTTAATTCTGCTCTAGTCATTGTTCTGCTTAAATAGCGGTGGAGGGGAGGTGGCAATCACTAGACGGGGCCGAGAGAAGCGGTAGCAGCAGCAGCAGCAGCAGCAGCAGCCGCATCATTTTAGCTTTCTTCGTGCAATCAGTGTGCAATAATGTTCACCAGACAGCGGCTGCATTACGCCCCCGTTCACGCGCGCTAGTACGTCTGTGTTTACGCTGCAACGTCGCCGACACCCCCACCGATTTTAACAAGACCCTCCCAGTTTTTAACCTACTGGGAGGGTCTTCCTCTAAGCTGAGGCGCGGTCTGTGTCCAACTCTGCTTTCTGCTGTTACACAAACATGTCTGAACATCCATCCATCCATTTTCTGACCTGCTTAATCCCTCATGGCGTCGCGGGGGTTGCTGGTGTCTATGTCCCGATATAAAATAATTGTAGCCGTCCAGTGGTTTCATGCTTTCATGCTCTCTCGTGTGTACTGGCCTGTGTGTTTATAAGGCAGCTGTATGTCGCGGTACGGAACACTTGGCCAGCATTTCACAGACTCTCTCCGTCCCTTCAGGCTTTTGCTGTGTGGATCTGGCAATCTGATACCATCAACCATCAACTTACTCTTAAAACGATCTTGTAGTACGTTATCTAAAGAAGAAAAATACATGGAGAACTCGTCAGTTTCTCTGTTTGCGTCCGCCATTGTGTTCGTCTTTTGCCTTCCAGTCCGGCACGCATGCTCGAAAAACCCGCATCAAAACAATAACAATCAACTGGTCTATTGGGGGGAACAAAATGCCTGCCACATAACTACTAACTCAAACAATGAAATAAACCTAAACACCCGCTAAGACTCCCCCACTTGGCAAGAGGCACTTGGTTCAGTCCAATGAGGCCATCAGCTGCACTTCAGCGATCAGACCCTTAGCCACGCCTTTTCCATCTGTAAGGGTAAGCCAAACACCCATGTAACTCAAACAAAGAAAAAGATTATTAATACAACATAAACTGAATTGACCTTGCAGTGTTAATACGTGTGCACTCCATATAACTTAGACTTTTTAGACTTAGACTTTCTTTATTGTCATTTTGTATGCACAGAGTGCATACAGAACGAAATTTTGTTTTCATACAGCTCAGAAAAATTGCAGTAACTCTACAGGATACGTTGCTGTGATTTTACAATGCAGGATTGAAAAGCAGTAATAAATTGCAGTAATTTACAGGATAAATTCCAATTGATTCCAGATAAAGTGCAGCAGTGATTTAACAGTAGACAGTTGCAATGTAAACAAATATGCAGTAAGTTTCCGGAAAAAGTGCAGCGGTGAATATAAACATTGTAAGGTGATAAAGGAATAAACTAAGAAATATAATTAAGGAATATTTAAAGTAATAACTAGAAAGCAAATTAAAGAGAAAGCAAGTTGTTGTAGGGTGTGCTCTTATCCTGTGTGGCTTGCCATCACAGATACCTTAATAGTCATTTAAAGTTATAAAACTGTCCACCGTCAATATTCTTCATACACTGTGAAGTGCTACTTCGGTGGAGCCATAACTAAAGAAATTATGAGTAGGTTACTGCAATCCTCGGAGTCTGGGTCCCCAGCGTTGCTGGATTAATAATTAAGGACATGATGGACCCCATCTGGACGGAAATCATTACTAAGTTTGAGTCCATAATATCCGAATATGTTAATGTAGAGGTCTCTCGTGCCCTAAAATCACTGACTAAAAAGTTGACACACAGGAGGAGTCCATTTCAGGCCTAGCGTGCCTGAAGGTCATCAGAGTCAACAAGTTCTAGGTCAGTAGTATCATCTTACGTCGGGCCTGAGTGCTTTCATGCCTGCTGTACAACGTGAAAAGAGTCCATATCTTCCAGGATTTCACCCCTACCGTGGCCAAGCATAGGGAAGCATTCACCAAGGTAAAGAAGGAGCTACAGTTGTATGCTGCTGTGAAGTTTGACCTCCAGTGCATAACATGTCACCATACCAATGGCTCAATACATAGCTGTAAGGACCTGGATCCGGCAATGGAATTTGTGAATATGAAGCTTGAGAAGATTCAGGCTTCAGATGTGATCTTAATGTTTTTCTCTTTATTTTCTACAGCTATTGTTTCTGTGAGGCCTGACTTGCTAGTGTTTAGATGTGCTGATATGACCTATGACACTAGTCAGCATGTCGGCATCAGAGAACACAGTGATGCTAATATTTTGAGTTTACACACTCCGGTCAAGTTATTATTTGTGTGCCTATCAGGTTTGTATATTGCGCTGAGGTACCATTTATCAGGGGTTTCTGTCTAGTTAAGATTTATACTATGGGCTCCATGGAGTGCAGCAACATCTTTGTATGGTGACACTTAATGTTGTTACATAGAGAATGTTAAAAAAAAATTTTTTTTTTCAATGGTACTGCAGGATTTTACATTGAACACACCATACCAAAGTTAGACTGTCCAAAATTTTCAACACAGTTTCTTCTCTCTCTTGACCCTCATTAGGTAGATTTTGGTCTAAATATTTTTTTGTATTGTCTAAGATCACAGGGAAGAATATTGCCCCAAATACTCAAACTGCTTTGCCGTGTTGCCCACTGCATTCTGTCTTCCTGAAAATAAAAAGGACTTGGTAGCGTTTTCTACCCTGCTGACCAGGAGGCTAATTCTTCTAGATGGAAATCCTTGACCCCACCTTCATTTGTGAGATTTGGACAGAGGCTCCAGACTGAAAAATCTTGCAATATTTCAACCCTATTTTTTTTCTTAAGGTGATATGTACCAAGGGAGAGGGAAGGGGGATGTTGCTGTTTGGAGCAAAAAAAAACTTGTACAGATGTCACTGAATCTAATCTATGTAAAAGCAATAAAGTCTGGAAAAAAATATGTACATCCATTTACCACGAGCATGGATGTCATGTTGCTTTGGAGCTTTTAGAGATTTATTTCAATTGTTCTTTTTTAAAGGTGAAATGATTATAAGACAAACAACCTTGTTTTTAAAAAATAAGAATTGGTTGCACAAGTTTGAGTATCTTGTTGTCTTTCATCCCCAAAGGGTCAGAATTAACTTACAAGCAGAAATATTCATATACATGATTCAGCATTTGGTCAATTTCCAAACTAAACAGAAACTACACACTTTTAAAGCCAACATCAAGCTTCTGGTTGGGTATCTGAATTTAACATTTTCTGGTAGAACTAATAAAGTTGACATTGGTTGGTTTTCTTTTACAGGCTTTTCTTTGAAGTATAGTATACACATTTTCGATTTGGCAGAGAAAAGAGTTTTGGAAGCTAACCTTAAGCCATTCCACATCATTGTCCTGTATGAACACCTAAATATGTGAGTTTTTCAACCTTCCAAGCCAATTTATAATTTTCAAAAGAAAGAACATTTGATTAGAGCTTCAGGGAGAACCTAGAAACCACCAAAACTCAATGCTGCCATGAACTTGAACTTGGGAGAACACCAGTGTCACTGTCCTCGGTGAAGCACATCTTACACCACTGACTGAGCTGGTGCTGAAGAAGATGGTGCCTGCTCCGAAACCAACACCTTCAAATACAACTGAAATCTGTAGTTCTCCATATGGACAAGCCAAATGCCTTCTGGAGAGCAAATTACTGGTCAGATGAGTCAACCCTTGACCTGTTTGGCCACAACAACAAGAAGCCACTTAAATATTATTTAAGTTAATATATTTCAGTAATTCCTTCACTAAGTGAAACATTAATTGAATTATTTACTCACAGACTGATGTTTTCAAGCCTTAATTTCTTTTTTTCTTTTTTTTTTTTATTTCTGTTAATTAGAAGAATTTTCTGCGATTCAATACACAGATTTGGGCTTAGTGAGAAGTATGTTATTACTGCTTATAGGTTATTTTGAAAAAGCACCTTCAATCTGATAAAAGAGCCCAATCAAACACAGATATTTAAATTTCTGTGTTTTTCAAAAATGACTGTTTAAAAAGTATGACTGTTTAAAATAGTGAAGGTGGGAATTTCAAACCCGAAAACACTGTGCCAACATTGTGGTGGTAGTATCATGATGAGGTTATGATTCAGGACAAAAGTATTTGTCCTTCTACAGACTTCTTCTCTTTTTGTTTTTTTGTCAACCTGAAATGTTTTAGATTATGTAAAGTAATTTTAATGTCAGACAAAGATAACCTGAGTTAAAATGTGAAAAGCTTTTTTCCTCCCATCTGATGAAGACCATGGAGCGCCTCATCCTTGCTCACCTACGCATCATGGTGAGCCCCACCCTGGACCTCACCCACCTGAAGACCACCGGGAGCGCTGTGAGAGTGATGTTCTTTGACTTCTCCAGTGCTTTGAACACCATCAGACCGGTGCTACTGAGGGGGAAGCTGGAGGATGCTGGGGTGGACAAACACCTAGCTGACTGGACAATCGACTACCTCACTGACCATAGACTACCTCACTGACCGCCCTCAGTACGTGCGGCTGAACGGCTGTCAGTCAGAGGTGGCACTCTGCAGCACCGGGGCCCCCCAGGGCACCGTTCTGTCTCTGTTTCTCTTCACCCTTTACACCTCGGACTTCACCTACAACACGGACAGCTGCCACCTTCAGAAGTTCTCTGATGACTCGGCCATTGTGGGCTGTGTGTCTGAGGGGAACGAGCTGGAGTACCAGTCGGTCATCATGGACTTTGTGGACTGGTGTGAGAAGAACCATCTGTGCTTAAACACCAGTAAGACCAGGGAGATGGCGAAGGACTTCAGGAGAAGACCCCCACCTCACTCACCTGTGAACATCCAGGGGGAGGACATTGAAACTGTGGAGAGTTTCAAATACCTGGGTGTTCACATCAACAATAAGCTGGACTGGACTCATAACACCGACGCCCTGTATAAGAAGGGCCAGAGCCGCCTCCACCTCCTGAGGAGGCTGAGGTCCTTTGGAGTGAGCAGACCTCTGCTTAAGACCTTCTATGACTCTGTGGTGGCCTCAGCTCTCCTCTATGCTGTCGTCTGCTAGGCTCCTGGCAGCGCAGAGCGGGACAGAAAGAGGCTGAATAAGCTGGTGAGGAAGGCCACTTCTATCCTGGGCTGCTCTCTGGACTCTGTGGACGAAGTAGCTGAGAGGAGGGTGTTGTCCAAGTACACATCCATCATGGACGACACCTTCCACCCGCTGCCAGGTGCATTATAAACACACATTAAGATTGGAGTAATTGATTGTGTGCCCATATAAACGGAACAGTCCAATTATTTAATCTGAATACATTTTAATCCAATTGTGAAATTTTGTGCATGTAAAAAAAGCTGCTGAAGGTGTTTCACCTCTCTTTTTTGAATGACCCCCTCCCCCCAGTAGCTAGCAGGTGCCTTTAGTTGTGGCCAGTGGCAACATCACAGATGTGATGCACATTATGACAGCACCTATTTGAACCATAATCTGGAATTGTAAAGAAGATCATTTCACCATAAACAAGCCACAGGCCCCTTTCTGACAGAGGAATCTAGGGAATAAACAAAACAGGTGTCACAGAACCATGGCACTCTCCTAGAGAGCAGAAGGACAGTTTTTCCCAATGAACAAATAAATTATGCATTCAACCACAATGGCATCTATTTACAATCACGGCTCAAGACTCTACTGCTAAGGGAAAAGCAAGTTGAAACTTGTTTAAAGTGTGTTGCAGTAGATTTGGCTTTGTCTGGTCAGACGAAGCCAACCCTTAATTCCTTTGGATGTCATTGAACACACCATGTTCGGAAGAAGAATGGTTCTGCACATCACCTCCAAAACAACATGGCAAATGAAAAGTTTACAGGTGGCCTGTATAGTCTGTAACAATCCAGGACAGTGACGGGTGGGTCATCGATTTGCATCTTACTTAGAATGTGCTCAGGATGGGCCTCCTTGTCCTTAAAGACAGTCGTGCACCAACTGCAGGTCGATCAAGTGTGAGCCACAAGAACTGACACAGCGTCCTGGATAGGTGTCGAAACATTTTCTGAAAAACTGAGTGCACGTCCGGTTGACTCTGATTTAAGCCTGTTTGTTGTTTAACCAAAGTTAGGAGTAGCCATTATGAAAGGATGAAAGAGCCACTTGTGGCCAAAGAGCCACAGGCTGCAGACCCCTGCTCAAAGTAGACTAAATCGGCATAATAGCCAGACATCATCATGGGTCAAAAAATCTTTGATCCCTAACATTCTCCCATTTGCAAGGTCTTCCAGCAGTCAGTGCCAATGCAACCATCGAACAGCATTATGCTTGAGTCTTAACACGTTAGTTAAATGTTTGTAGCAATCAGCGCGATTGCCTCATACCTCAGTTAGTGTTAAACTGTGGGACACATCCCCTGGTGATCATCAGGGAGAGGAATGTGATGATAGAAAACCCTGAAGAAATGTTGTGCAAACTTTTATTTAAGATTTAAGTTGGCTTATGGGCATTTTTTTTACTTGAAAGGTCCTTATGTATAGTGATGTGTCACCAGTGCAAGAATAAAAAACACAGGTTTTGAATGCTATTGAAAATGGACGATCTATGATTAAAGTCTGATATAAGGTGAAATCAAACATCTGACAAGAACCATGATGCAGTGTGGCTTCAATTCCCCACCTCACCATCTGCATTGCCAGTTTCCCCTGTCTCCAAAGGGAGCGTACGTACGGTCAGAGTGTGTGTGATGTTTCTAATGGATCTCAACCTTTATGTGGAAAGTGTTGTACACCAGCTTCAGGCCCCGTTTTGTGCTTAAGCAACTTTTCTAAGAGAGATCCCAGAGCTCTATGTTTTTACAGTTTGAGTAATGCATGTGTGTAGTTTCTCCATACAGGAGGCTTCATCAAGTTATCATTAGAAAAAGGTTTTTCATAGACTTCCGGCCGGAACACCGTAAAGATGGCCGCTCAATAGAGAGACTCCCCAGACGACTGGAGAAATTACTGAATTATCCCCATTCAGCTGAGTAATATTGTCTTGCGAAAGCCGTTTAGAAAGGGGTAAGACGACGACGAAGCCCCAACGATAATATAATTAGAAGAGAGAGAACGAAAAATTTCACGAACAGGTACAGCTAACGTATTGTCGCCTTAAGCTAATAGGACAGAATGGCTAGCCTGGAAATTTTATTAGAAGAACTGAGAGGGTTCCACCAGGAAACAAAGGAACAACTATCGACCATAAGAGGAAATATGAAAAGTGAACGCAAGGATAAGTGAAGTAGAGGAGCAATTGGGGAAGACCGATGAGCGAACCCAACATACGAAGGAAGTGGTAGCGGAGCTGCTAAAGCTACACATGAGTCTGGGTGATAAAGCTGATAGACCTGGAGAGCCGAACCAGGAGGGAGAACGTCAGGATCTATGGTGTTCCAGAGGGCGCTGAAAAGGACTGAATCCGTGGTTGCATTTGTGGAAACTTTATTTAAAGAGGGGCTCGGTCTGGAGGACAGCGGGCCAGACATGCAGATTGAGCGAGCACATCGGGCGCTGGGACCGCAGCCACCGGATGGAGCGCCACCTCGGCCGATCGTTGTGAAATTTCAGTTTCAAATATAAAGAGCTGTTGCTTCGCAAGGCTTGGCAGCGTAAGGGATTTGTCTGGTGTGAAAAACAAATAAATCTGGACCATGATTACCCACCCGCCATCCTCAGAAAGAGCAGAGAATACACCGAGGTTTGCAGGGTCCTGAAAGAGAACGGGTTCCATTTCAGACGCTCTTCCCTGCGAGGCTGCGAGTGAAATATAAAGAAGGGTCTAAAACCTACGACACCATAGAGGAAACCACCGAGGACTTGGCTAAAAGAGGCTACAAAGTTAAAGTCATCAGATCTCCAGCTTCTCTAAAGGAGCAGATTGAGTAGTTGTCCTGGAGCAGAAAGGAGGGGAGAAAACAGAAAGGCTCCTCCCGTTCTACAAGAGGAGAAAATTACAAAGAGAGGCTCCGGGCTTTCAGGAGAACATCCCCACCTGAGAACTGAAGGATACATCTTTTTCCCTCCTTGGATTTTCCTCTCAGAGATAATTGTACAAAGGGCAGATTTAATACAAAAAAGCAAAAAAAAAAAAAGTCTGTTCAGTGTTCACTCTTATTTGGACAGACCCATGCTTTGGATGGTGAAAATGTTCTGTTTTTGCTTGGTTTATGTTTACATGTTTGTTTCTGGTTCACTGGTTTATATTCTGTTTTTATTAGTTCTAGTGAGTGGTGGGGGGGCTTTCAGGGTCATCAGTGACATGCTGGAGAAAATTAAACAAATGGGGAGGACACAGTTAAAGGTGATTTCTTTCAATATAAATGGCATAAATAATCCGATTAAGAGATGGAGAGTTTTATCTAAATTCAGGAAAGATAAAGTTCAAGTAGCAATGCTGCAGGAATCACACCTAGATGATTCTGAAAATGCCAAACTGAACAAACTGGGGTTTAAATCTGTCTATTTTTCTTCCCACGGCTCTGGGAAGTGAAGAGGGGTTGCAATTTAATATCAAGCTCCTTGTACTATGAACATGTTGCGGAACATAAAGATGGAGAAGGACGTTATATTCTAATTACAGGAATAATAGATGGCATCCTGATAAGTTTTGTTAACGTCTATGCCCCACCTGGTAGTGACTGGTCATTTTACAAGAAAATACTTGAATTAGCAGCAACAAAAAGTCAGGGTGTAACGATCTGTGCTGGGGACTTTAATATTAGATTGAAGCCAAATATTGATATAAATTATTTACCGCCATAATTGCACAGAGATTGGAAAACATCTAGCCAGTGATAATTCATAAAGACCAAAAAGGCTTCATCAGACAGAGACAGACACAGGATAACACCTTGCATATTTTAAATCATGTAGTTCAACAAAAAATAGAGACTCTTGTCCTGAGTCTGTATGTGGAGAATGCTTTTGACTCGGTCAGATGGTCTTTTCTTTACAAAGTTATGTCCAGGTTTGGACTACACCCGACTATAATAGATGTAATTGCAGCTTTATACAATAAACCTTTGGCTAGAATAAAAATTAATGGAGACCTATCTGATCCTTTTACTTTGGAAAGGGGCACGAGGCAGGGATGCTGTGTTTCACCGCTCCTCTTTGCCCTTTTCATAGAGCCTTTAAGTCAGTGGATAAGACAGAGGACAGATATAGCTGGAGTTCACATGGCATCTTGGGAACAAAAGTTGTCATTGTTCGCGGATTGATTTATTGTTAACCATTACAAAACCCAGCTCAAACTCTACCTGTGCTTATGGGGGCGATCGAGGAATACGGCTCACTCTCTGGTTACAAGATAAACATCACCAAGACTCCAGTTTTAGCGATAAACTATAACCCACAGAACAATATTAGGAGCCTGTACAGTTGGAACTGGGAAGCAGAATCCATAAAATATTTAGGAGTCACATTGCCCAAGGATTTTTCCAGGATTTTTGATGTCAACTATGGACCCCTCATTTCAAATCTGAAATCTGACATACAGAGATGGAATGTGATCCCTTTCTCAAATTTATACTCCAGAGTGGAGTCGGTTAGGATGAACATTCTCCCACGCTTCCTATATCTATTTCAATGTTTACCTATCCTGATATCAGAAAAGCGCTTCATAGAGTGGGAAAGATTAATATTGCAATATATTTGGCAGGGAAAAAAGGCAAGGGTCAGATACAGAATGCTGCAGTTAAAGAAAGAGAAAGGTGGACTGGCTCTTCCTAATCTGCAGGTTTATTACCTTGCAGCTCAGTTAAGAGCAGCATTCTGTCTATGCTCTTCATCTTACGATGCAGGGTGGAAAGATTTGGAAGGAACAACGGTGGAAGGAATACCTTTAATATCAGTGTTAATGGATAAGGATTTACAAGAGGGGATGGGAATACTATATGAGTCAATGCTACACACAATGCTGGACTCTTGGAGAAAGGTAATTAAAATTTGTTAATTGGGCAATCAGATAAAAATACTCAGATGGTGTGCCTTTGATTAAGCCTTTAAACCGAACAAGAACGATGGGAGATTTAGAAGTTGGACCCAAAAAGGATTAACCGATTACTATACATTTACAAATAAGGGGGTGTTTCAGAGTTTTGAGGAAGTTCAGAGATCAAAGGGGTTGGAGAGGGTCGATTTTTTTTTATTTATTTTTTTATAGATATCTACAGGTAAGGGCCTATTTCAATCAAAATATACGTGACAATTGGAAAACAGCCAAATCAGGACTTTTTAATGTGTTCTTGTCTCTGTTGAAGTCAGGTTCATGCAAAAAAACTTGTCTGCATACTGTACAATGGTATTCTATCCTCTAAACACGGTGACACAAACTACGTAAGAAACCAGTGGGTAAAAGAAGGAAACTTATCACTCTCAACTGAGGTCTGGGAAAAGATTAACAAATTACACTGGATGACCTCAAGCTCCAATACCTGGAGACAGTTCTGTTGGAAAAATACTGTTTGATATTTTGTAATTCCAGTTCAGAAAAAACATCGGAGACACATGCTGGAGACTCTGTGGAACAAACGGGGCAAATCACCATCACATCTTCTGGAGCTGTCCGGTGATTAAAGTTTTTTGGGAGCAGATGTGTTCCCACCTAAATAACATCTTTAATGAAAGAATCCCATGTAAATGTGAATCCCTATACGTAGGAAACATTCCATTTGATAGCTGGACTCTGGAAGATAAAAGAAAATGGTTAAAGCCTGAAGCACCTACAGTTGAGGACTGGGTCAATATTGTACAGGACATTTACATTCTAGAGAAGTTATCTTTTTCTGTTCGAGGTCGAAGGGAATCATTCTTCAGGATCTGGTCTAAATGGACAAACTATGTAAAATCAGTAATCCCTGTGGACTAAATATTTCTACCACATGTAAATACTGTGTGATGTGGATTGCACCCTGGTTCAGGATGATGGCAAGATTATGTTCTTGATGGTGCTTTTCCCTTAACATAAGAAAAATAAGACTAGACCCACCCTCACCCCCCATTCACTCTTTTGTTATGAATTTTTGGTTATTATACAAAAATACCGAATTGGCTTATGTTATTTCTGCTCATACTTCCATTGTGGTGGAAGCTGGTTTGTACAAAGTAATTGTTACTTGCCTTTCCAAATAAAAGATTAATTAAAAAAAGAAAAAGGCTTTTCCACAAACTATTAAATACATTTATGTAGGTGTCACTCCAATTTTTACCCATAAGTAGTTGTGTAGCCGGTGCCTTTACTGACAGTCAGGAACAGCATCTCTACATCTCTGCCGTAGAGATGTGAACAGACTGTTTACATATTATATCAAATGCAAGGGGTTTACTCTGTCCTCATTACGGCTAAAAATATTTATGTTAAATGTCAGTAGTTTAGGATTATCTCACCTTGGGGTCTGGGTGCCTGCTTATAATGAGACTTACAGGTCCAGGACCACATTCACTGAGAATGGCGTAAGCTTCACTGAGTGAAGCATTACGAAGACTGACAGAGTCCACCTCCAGAATCTGATCTCCACGACTGCACACAGAGAACATGTGTCAGGACAGCACTTCCAAAACCACTTAAGGCTGTCCCTTATGAACAAATCCAAACAGCTTACCTGAGCCTCCCATCAATTTTGGCAATGGATCCGAGAGCCAAGCTGTGGATGTAGATACCTGGAGCAGAGTTCTCCAGCGTCAGACAACAAACTCCAATCCCCAGACCCACTCCAGGCTCTAAATGAATGAACATCATATCACAAGTGTTCAAACTAGTCACTTCTTGGAGTAACAAAGTTATATTAATACATCTTTTAAAATATGAAAAGTGGAATAAGCAAGTATTATAATCAATCTATTAGAGGTATTCCTTCAGTAGGGGAGTACTAAATTATCTTGTAAGGTAAACTAAGAGAACAATATCACAGCATAGTTATACTTTCAGCTTAATCCCCTTTCGACTTTGTTTAGTCATCAAATGGGTGAGTGGGTTGGTGCTGATAATCAGCCTCAGAAGATAGTAACCAACAGGTGACCAATATGAAGTGTGAGGAGTTACAGGGGTTGGACAATGAAACTGAAACACCACTTATTTTAGCAGGGCTTTGAACCGGTTCAAGGAACGAAAACGAAAACCGGGAACTTTTTGTATTTTACAGGGAACAGAAACGAAACCGGAAACGTTATTATATTTTATGTTCTGGAACTGGAACACTTATTTAAAAATAATGGTAACCGGTTAATACCGGTTTTATTTCGTTCCTCAAAGTTTTCGTTGCCTAATTAACTAAAAAAAAAAGTAATTATTTTCCTGTGCACATTTAACCTGACTCCGCCAGCTACATGTTGCTCCGCCTAGCTCCACTCACATACATCTGGGACATCTCCCATAGAAAGTGATTTCTCCAACCAATTTTATTGTCCAGCCAATCAGGACGCAGGGCTGGAATTTCATAGATGTGACGTAGTGGAGACGCGTCCATGACGTGAGACTGTTTTGATAGCAATGGCGGCTCGCATCGAGGAAGCAAGCGTTAACATTGATGCTGCTATTTCTTCCGTGTTGTCCAATCTACCTAATATTGTTTCATTAAAAGAACATCAGAGAACGGCTCTGAAGGCTTTTGTTGGTGGAAACCATGTTTTCGCCCTTCTCCCGACCGCATTTGGCAAGTATTGTTTTCCGGGGCGCGTCCGCAGTGGACATCTTGTCGGTTAGCAGTTAGCGCAAACCATATTAGGAGGCCTTTAGTCCTCAATGCGGTCGGCCCGGGATCGACTCCGACCCGCGGCGCTTTGCCGCCTGTCTTCCCCCCTCTTCCTGTCAGCTCACTGTCAATAAAACGCATGCCACTAGAGCCGCAAACACATTTTTTTTCCTGCTTCGCTCTCACAGCGTCACGGGTTAGCTTCGGTGTGAGTGGTTGAAATAGCACGTTGATAAAGATGACAGACAAGTGGCTTATCCAATCATATGCAAGGATTTTTGATAAGGCCCAGCCTTCAAAAAAGGCAATTCCTATGGCAGTGTCCCAGATGGATGTGAGTGAAGCTAGGCGGAGCGACATACAGCTGGCTTTTGTCAGGTTAGCGCACGTTACCATGACGGCTGAGGTTCACTTCCTGTGTGACATCACATCACACATTCACTGACTGAATGGAGAGAGAGCTGTGTCTCCACTAGTGCTACACATCTTGAATAAGAGGTAAATTACGATCCATCGTTAAGTAAAACGCTCATTCCAAACACAATATCAATAGCTATATTTGTCAAATGAAAGGAACGAAATTAACCATTCCGGGAACAGTATTTTTTTGTTCTAACCGGTTCGGGAACGTCAATTTATTGGTGGAACTCATAACTGGAAATGTTATAATTCCGTTTCTGTTCGGAACAAACCGATTGGGGAAAAAAAATCGGTTTAAAGCCCTTCATTTTAGTGTGGCAGGTTTCATGGCTAAACTGGACCAGCCTGGTGGCCAATCTTCATTAATTGCACATTGAACCAATAATAGCAGAGTGTGAAGGTCCAATTAGCAGGGTAAGAGCACAGTTTTGCTCAAAATATTGCAATGCACACAACATTATGGGTGACATGGGTGAGTTCAAAGGAGGACAAATTGTTGGTGCACGTCTTGCTGGCGCAAAGACAGCAAGTCATTGTGATGTATCAAGAACCACGGTATGCAGGGTAATGTCAGCATAACACCAAGAAGGACAAACCACATCCAACAGGATTAACTGTGGACGCAAGAGGAAGCTGTCTGAAAGGGATGTTCGGGTGCTAACCCGGATTGTATCCAAAAAACATAAAACCCCGGCTCCCCAAATCACGGCAGAATTAAATGTGCACCTCAACTCTCCTGTTTCCACCAAAACTGTCCGTCGGGAGCTCTACAGGGTCAATATACACGGCCAGGCTGCTATAGCCAAATCTTTGGTCACTCGTGCCAATGCCAAACGTCGGTTTCAATGGTGCAAGGAGCGCAAATCTTGGGCTGTGGACAATTTGAAACATGTATTGTTGGACTCTGATGAGTCCACCTTTACTGTTTTCCCCACATCCGGGAGAGTTACGGTGTGGAGAAGCCCCAAAGAAGCGTACCACCCAGACTGTTGCATGCCCAGAGTGAAGCATGGGGGTGGATCAGTGATGGTTTGGGCTGCCATATCATGGCATTCCCTTGGCTCCATACTTGTGCTAGATGGGCGCGTCACTGCCAAGGACTACCTAACCATTCTGGAGGACCATGTGCATCCAGTGGTTCAAACATTGCATCCTGAAGGAAGTGCCGTGTATCAGGATGACAATGCACCAATACACACAGCAAGACTGGTGAAAGATTGGTTTGATGGGGGCGGAGCCAGGGAACCGACCATGTAGGACGTGTTTTGCTGCTGCTCTGACGGAATATGTGTTTAATGAACATTTTTGCACCTCTTTACACTCTTTTTGAACGAACTGGACTACTAGTGAACAAGAAAGCATATCTGTTGTGCAACCTGTAAGTACTGTAGTTAATATGGGAAAAAATGACAAGACTGGCCGCAACAAGGCTGACCACGAGGCTCCTGCTGAACCACAGGCTAATAGCATGCTGCTAGCCAAGATGCAGGAGATGCTGAACGACTCACGGACTGATCTCATCAACAGGTTTGAGAACATTGTTTCGGATGTCGTTAAGAGAGAGATCTCCGCCGCTGTGACGCCACTAGAAGCTAAAATTGTTTCGTTTGGGACTGCTATTCACGATCTGGAGCGGGCTGCTAACGATCAGGACGGGAGGCTAGCTACCCTGGAAGCTTCGGTTAGCTCCTTGAATGTGTTGGTGGACACGCTGTCCAAGAAATGTGAAGATTTGGAAGGTCGCTCCAGACTAAATAATATTCGTCTCGTGGGTATACCAGAGGGGTCCAAAGGTCAACAACCGACAAAATTCATATCAACGTTGCTTCAGGCTGTGCTAGGCCTTGAGGCTAAGCCTACCCTTGACCGGGCTCATCGCAGATTGAGGACCCATCGCGGCCGTTTGTTGTCCGTGTCAACCTGTTCCAAGAGCGGAATGAGATTCTACGGAGGGCTCGTGAATCATCTCCCTTACTCTATGAAGGAAAACGGGTGTTCATTTTCCCTGATTATTCTGCTTCAGTTGCTAAGAAACGCGCAACGTTCACGAAAGTAAAGAAGGAACTCCATTCTTGCCCTGGAATCAAATTTGTGCTTCTTTTCCCTGCAGTCTTACGGATCACCCTTCCCAATGGGTAAGTTCACAAATTTGAGGGCCCAACCCTCACTGCAGACTTTGTTGAGAAAAGTATTAAAGCTGTGGTCCCTCTGAGCACAGTTTAATTCGTGGGGTGCCTCTACCCAAGGATGGGTTCACATTTTTGTTGAAGAACTGTAACAATCTGTGCAATAAGACTGTTGCATAATAAATTTCTGTTCTCAATAGTGCCTTTTAAGTACTTGGGATACACTGTGGATATAGTTCCTTTTTGGGGCATTTAATCTATTTAAGAAATAGAGGGGAAAAACAGAAGGAAAATAATTGTTTATATTTTTTTGTTGTTGTTGCTGTTCTAGCTCTTATTGACAAGACCCAATGGACCTTTGTGTGTCTGAATGTACATTAGTTCTTCACGCCTTACAATACATTTCTTGTTTCTACAAACCAGTTGTTTCATAGTTGGTGCATTCATTAGGCGCCCGCCTATGCATTGAAAATGCATGGCGGAGGCCTTATGCTATGCACCTAATAAGGGTTTCTTTATTCCTTATTTTTCTTCCGTCACCGTTAATACAGGCCGAACCGTAGGGTCTACCCCCACAAACTATATATCAAAACGTTCGTTTCGACGCCGTGAAGTGGGCTTTTTGTACTTGACGCCATTTAAAGTTAACGTGGTGACAAAATTAACCAAAAATCACGTCTCAAAACTACTTCCTAGATACAGTTGACCTCTCCATAATGCAGAGCTCAGCATGACACTTTTTTTTGGTACAGTGGTTTAGGTGTTGGGCTGGTGCACCAAAGGTCGCAGGTTCGCAACCCGCTGGGGGTACCCAATATATATATATATATTTTTTTACAAGTAACAAATAAATAATTTGCACAACTGATATAAATGAATGATGAAAATAATTGCAACAGCAAGAACTACTGCTCATTAGCAGCCGCAATATGGACTTTTCAGCTCTGCAGCGTCTCATATAAAAAAAACAACAGTTTTCCTGAAGTTTTTTTTAATCTATTTTTGACCGGACTTTTTCTTCCAAAACTGCACCGCGTTACTGCGCAATAGCACACATGAATTTCTGGACCTTCGGAGCAATAACAGTGATACATTTATTATCGCCGATATTCCCGTCATCCTAGAGATCTCCAGAACACTGGATCCTGCCGACTTCTCCCAGCCGGGCGGAAGTGCAACTCAGCCGGCGACCAGAACGTCAACAAAGCCTGTGAACCGCGGAGGGGGGTGCGTGCTAGGCTAAAGCTAACACCACACTGGGTATCTTTTCTTTCAAAACTGCACCGCGTTGCTGCGCTATAGCACACATGAGTTAGTGGACCTTCCGAGCTATAACAGTGATACATTTAACAGGTGTTACGGTAGCTGGTTGCGCTGCTGATAATATAAAGATGAGGAACAGAGCGCACACCTAGAGGGGCGGTAATGATCCTTTTGGATGTGGTCAGCATCCATTAAAACACGAAGAAGAAGAAGGGCGCATCACTTTTAAAACAGAAGAAGAAGTGGAAGTTCGTTGTCATAAACGGTGATGCGGAGCTGTTATGGTAAGTGTGTTAAGCCAGGCATACACTGTACGAGTTTTTCAGCCGTGGTGCTTATATACATCTCAAACTGTGCGACGGAACCGCGGGTTTAAAAGTTCACCGCTCACGATCTGTGTACGGCGCAACGCTCGGACGTGACTGGAGTGCTCATACTGTAGAAGAAGAAGAAGAAGATGAAGAAGAAGAAGGAGAAGACGGAAGTGTCGATGGCTACTGTAAACATTACCGGAGAGAAACGCGCTGCTTTGGCAATATGTGCAATTTTGTGTGCAGAAAGCCCTAAAAAGAAAAGGCGACGGCGTATTTGGAGAAAGACATGGCTGAGGAAACATGACTACTATGGTCTGCCAGTTTTACAGAAAGAACTTGAGGTAAGCTGGCGACAGTTGTCGTGCCAAACTAGGTATCCCCGCCAGGATTTGTATCCCCTGCGTCGGGAGCGCGCATTCAGCTTGCTGAACGCAGTAAACTCGGCCTCATTTCCAGCCAATTCGGCGTGAAAATCAAGATGTTTTATTTCTCTTAGCGAAATATAGGAATAGTGCCTTTACATTATCGTTCAGTTAATGGGTTAAAATTGAAAACGTAACACTTGTTAGTACGATCGTAAGGGATTGCTATGTCGGTTAAAACTAGACTGATCACTCAGTATAACACGTTCTGATAAAGTAAACGGCTCTGTGGTCATCTCCAGATGTGTCACGAAAGTATTAGCTTTATGTCATTAGATTGTTGCATGTCTGTCTGCTGAAACTAAAAACCCACCTTCCTGAGTCCATCACAGCTGTCTACTTGTTCGTTTTTTTTGTGTGGATAGACCCGCATGAATGGATTACATAAAGCTGATTCCAAGTGTGATCAAATGAACACAGAATAAAGTTACTGCCAAAATGATCAGATCTAATGATATTTTAATTCAGCCAAGAACCATATTAAGAAAACAAGATGTGTCGCTTTAAAAAAAAAAAGAACAGTATATGAGGAGTTTCAAAATATATATATATTACAATTTTATTAGAATAGGATGTTTAAAAAATATTTGGACTTCACATTAAAAGTTTTATTGATTTCAAACACTGCAGCCAATGCGGTACCGCGCACGTGACGTCACCGTCTCAAGAGCAACGCCCCTTTTGCCGCTTAGGTAGGGCATACAGGAGAGAACGCATACAGGAGAGAACGCACGGATAACGGATATGACCGACTTTACAGCCGTTAAACTTTCCCAAGACGATGTCCCAGGCACACGGATTACTGGTCGCACTGTCGAAGAACACACCAACCTTCAGCTCAAACGATGGCTTGAGGTTCGATGGCTTGAGGTTCGAGGGCTTAAAAAGACTGGAAAACTGGCCGAGTTGATGAACGGTAAGCTTTGTTTTTTTTTCCTGCGCGGCGATCATGGCAGCGTCGGCCGTTTTTTTTTTTTTTTGTTGTTGTTTGCAATCACCGTCCAGGAATGGGTATATGTTTAATGTTTGTCTCATTTGAAATGTTTTTGAGTAAGCCTGGTAGCAGGCTATCATGTTAGCGCCTGCTACCATGATAGCCTATATGCTGTCATGGTAGCAGGCGCTACTTTATTAACATGTCGGCCACCAAAATACTCTTACCTTGACTTGATGTCGCTGGAATTGGGTCAGGATGTTCTTCGGTTGGGCCCTTTCCTCCGACAAAATGCTTGCTACATATGTACGTGAATTTGGTAACTTTTTCCGGGTTGAACTGTTGTGTAGGCCGACCGCCCCGGTGTTCCAAGCGTACACATTTCTCCTTGGCAGTCTTGAAGAAAACATCCTTCATATGTGGCCGATCAGCGTACCTCGAGTCGCTGTTGCACGTTCCATAGCAACAATGTTTAAAAACAATGGTCTTAGATTTGGAAAAAGCAGTCGTTTACCGAGTAAAACCAAGGCTAACGCACGTCTCTTTTAAAACGAAACAGCGGCGGCTTTCCGGAGTTTGCCCCACTGCATACCACGTGATGTGACGTCATCGTGACGTTGTGTTTCTAAAAATAGCTTGCGCGCGGTACCCCATTGTTATATGTGCTGACCAGACAGGTTGGTCTGAAAGTTTTCCTCTCTAAGGAAACCCAGCAGGTTGCATCAAGTCTCTCCAAGCAGCATTCACTCCTCCTGTATGAGAGTAGAGCCACAGTGGACAGTCGTCTGCATTGTTGATGGCTTTGCAGCAATCCCTCATACTGAGCATGCACGAAGCTTCATATTTATAAGTTAAACTGCTATCCTTAGGTTGTGAGAATTGATCCTTGCATTTTTACTGGAATTTAGAGGTTCTATTGGCTAATTTTTTCAAAGTAGGCTGAAAGGAAAGGGGTTATGAGAGGATATATATATATATATATATATATATATATATATATATATATATATATATATATATACCCGTGCACCATCAGAGCAGGCCCCAATCTTTGGATTTTTAAGTAATGCTGTCCTCATCTTGCACAAAGTCAGCCAAGAAATGTATGCTGGAAACAGACTATCATGCTGAGCATATATGTATCCCCTTCCAAAATGGATTAGCAGTATCCCACATTCTAGATTTTTGGCATATAAACATCTCTTATAACAACAAGCACCTGCTGAAAATTTGAAGCTGTTAGCTCTTTAAATGAAGAAGTTACAAGGGGATACAAAAAAAATATCGGGGTCAGCCTGCCACATTATATATCCCCTTCCAAAATGGACTAACAGTAGCCCACATTCTTGAGTCTTGGCACATAAACACCTCTTATAATCACCAACCACTGTAGAAAATTTGAAGCTGTTAGCTCTTTAAATGAAGAAGTTACAAGGGGATACAAAAAATATCGGGTCCAGCCTGCCACAATATGTATATTATAGTCCATCACAGGACTATTTCTGCCCTGTGATGGACTGCCGACCTGTCCAGTTTATACCCCGCCTCTCGCCCATTGACAGCTGGAGATTGGCACCGGTCCGAACCCAGCAGGGATAAACGTGTTAGAAAATGGATGATGGATGGATGGGCTATTTCTTTTTCCTTGCCATCAAGATCTTTGCCAACTGGCGCCAGAAAATACTATTATTGGGCTTTCTTCGTCTGGAAACAAATGTTTACAACACCTTACACATTGAACGCACTCAGCTGACAATACAGCGATCTGATTGGCTGAGCAGCAAAAATCGAATCACGTGACCTCTCGGACGGGAGCACAACCGTTTAGATTTTTTATCAGCAATAACTTATTAATGTGCAAGTGAAAACGTGGGAACATTGGTGTTTTGAGATCACTGCTATGTGTAGCAACTTATCTACGGTGGAAGAAAGTTGCCCCCTGACAGTTCATACGAAACTTCTTAAGGAGACGTCCCACAGATTCTGGCCCACGGACTCGTTTTGAGGAAACTACGGTTGTAGCTCAGTGTCTGCCATGCGGTGGTTGCGGAGAGGTGTCTGTTTTGTAGAATAAATCATCCGCCGATGAGTTATTGATCTGGAAAAGCCGAATCTGAAACCACGAAAAACATTTCAGATCCCAAATGTACAGCGTTCTAATTCTTCCAGTCTATTAGCAGCTTCCCTTAAGAGTTCGGACACTGAACGTCTGCCTGCTGAGTTTGACATTACTAAACAATGCTTCATGTCGGGGAAAGGCCATGTAGATTTGACCGACGCAGTAAAATGCTAACCAACCAATGGGAAGAAGTTGAGCCCTTAAGACACAGCCCCCCTCATTTGCATAATGATACAAAGAAAGAATAAAACAGACAAAAATATTATAACATGCACATAAATAAATACTTAAAAAAATAAGTAATTAATAAATAAAGTGGCTAATTAAAGGAAATATATACATTTTGTCTCACTGTATAATTCATTTTCTATCTACATTTATTTGTGCATTGTATTTTTGGTGGCACATAATTGTATGCATATTTATTTATTGAGCATTTATTTATTTCTGTATTTATTTTTAAATATGGAAGACTTGGTCCTCCATACTCCACGGCTCAACAAGAGTTCATCTAAAGATGTTTTAGAACTGATTGGTGACCTTTAGTTTATATTTCAGAAAGTTAGTTATAAGTAGAGTTATGTGGTTTTATGTTTTTTGGATACAATCCGGGTTAGCACCCGAACATCCCTTTCAGACAGCTTCCTCGTGCGTCAACAGTTAATCCTGTTGGATGTGGTTCGTCCACATTACCCTGGATACCGTGGCTCTTGATACATCACAAACACTTGCTGTCTTGGTCACAGATGCAAGGCAAGGCAAGGGAAATTTATTTATATAGCACAATTCAATACAGAGACAATACAAAGTGCTTTACATGATTAAAATATAGCAAAATAAACGCAAGTAGGAATAAAATGTAGATAGAAAATAGAATAAAAGCAAGTGATAGAATGTAGAAATAAAGAAGAACATTAAAAACAGTAAAACAGCTTAACTAGAACAGTCAAAGGCAATTTTAAACAAATGTGTTTTTAATCTTGATTTAAAAGAACTCAGGCTTTCCGCACTTTTACAGTTTTCTGGAAGTTTGTTCCAGATAAGCGGAGCATAGGAACTAAATGCTGCTTCTCCTTGTTTAGTTCTGGTTCTAGGTATGCAGAGTAGGCTGGAGCCAGAAGACCTGAGTGGTCTGGAAAGTTGATACACTGATAACAAGTCTGTGATGTATTTAGGTGCTAAGCCATTCAGGGATTTATAGACTAACAGAAGTATTTTAAAGTCTATTCTCTGAGATACAGGGAGCCAGTGTAAGGACTTTAGAACTGGGGTTATGTTCTCTATGTTCTTAGTCTTAGTGAGGACGCGGGCAGCAGCGTTCTGGATCAGCTGCAGCTGTCTGGTCCACTTTTTAGGCAGACCTGTGAAAACACCGTTGCAGTAATCAATTCTACTAAAAATAAATGCATGGATTAGTTTTTCCAGATCCTGCTGAGACATCAGTCCTTTAATGATGGAAATGTTCCTCAGGTGATAGAAAGCCGACCTTGTCACTGTCTGTAAATGCTTTTGGAGGTTCAGGTCTGAGTCCATCACTACACCAAGGTTTCAGGCCTGATCAGTGGTTCCTAGCTGAAGCGACTGAAGCTGTGTGCTAACTTTTGATCTCTCCTCTATTGGTCCAAATATTATTACTTCAGTTTTGGTTTTTGTTAATTGAAGAAAGTTTTGACACATTCAGCAAGATGTGCACCAACAATTTGTCCTCCTTTGAACTCACCCATGTCACCCATAATGTTGTGTGCATTGCAATATTTTGAGCAAAACTGTGCTCTTACCCTGATAATTGGACCTTCACACTCTGCTCTTATTGGTTCAATGTGCAATTAATGATGATTGGCCACCAGGCTGGTCCAATTTAGCCATGAAACCTCCCACACTAAAATGAGAGGTGTTTCAGTTTCATTGTCCAACCCCTGTATTTAGTGTATTTCACTTACTGAATTGAGTTACTGAAATAATTGTCTATACTTTTATTTATTAAGATTTAATTCTAGTGTTTATGTAAGGCAGAGGTTACAAATGTAAATGTTATGCCTTTTGTTTGGACCGTTTTTTGCCTTTTCTTCTTTCTGTTAAAAACGGCTCTAAGAAAAGAAGTGGAAACAACGCCCCCAAAATGACGCTTGTGGCCAAAAAGTGTATTACGTCAGTAATGGTTTAGGACTACCGTAGCAAATGAATGGCAAACGTTGACTGTCGGCTGTCGCCAATTAGCTCATTAGCTGCGTCTCAGATCGAAATACGCAGTTTGCAGCTCTGCAGACGCAAAGTTTTCCTGGTCAGCAGGTTTTGATGAAGACAAATCCTTTTCACTCAGAAGGTTTGATTTAAAATCCCCAAGCGATGAGAGCCTACGACCAAGGAACTCGGAAGCTTTGCCTTTGACGGTCATGCCCACCACCAGGCCGGCGCCTTCTTCAACTTCTTCAGAAGTTGAACGATTCTAGTCTTGTCATTGGTGCACAAGTCCTCTATTTGTGCCAGACATAATCTAATTCAGTGCAAACTTATGTATCGCACTTATTATACTAAAGCACGTCTAGCCAAGTTCTACCCCAGCGTTACTCCAGCCTGTGATAGATGCCAACATTCTCCAGCCAATTTGATCCACACCATCTGGCTCTGTCCTCAGCTTTCTAGTTATTGGTCTAAAGTTTATGTTGTTCTATCGGACGTTTTTGGTGTAAAATTTGAGCTTTGTCCCCTGACTGCGTTGTTTGGGGTTGCACCTCCACAGCCTATCCTGTCCTCTCTTCATAGGTCCTCCTTGGCTTTCCTGACCTTTCTGGCTCGGAGAGTGATTATAATGAAATGGAAGTCGCCTCAACCCCCATCATACATCCACTGGCTTCGAGATACATTGTATTTTATTAAACTTGAGAAGATCTGTCTTACCTTAAGAGGCTCTACCGCAAGATTTTTGGGTTTGTGGAGTCCCTTATTAAAAGCCCTTAGGAAAATTGATTTCCCTAATATTCCAGACTGATAAAGTTGCATGTATGTAGCTGATGTTTATTATTCTTATCTATTTTTCTCCGGTATCTCATTGTGCTTGCCTTGACTTTATCATTTGCTTATTTCTTTTGTATTAAGTGTGTGTGTGTATGTATGTGGGTTTATTTGGGTTTGTTCTAGCCCAAATTTGTTTGTATGCTAAAGGTACATTGTTAACTGTATAACTGTTGCTCTATCTGTACATTGTGCCACATGTTAAAGCATAAATAAACGTGGAAAAAAAAAAAAAGATTAGTTTGATGAACATGAAAGTGAAGTTGAACATCTCCCATGGCCTGCACAGTCACCAGATCTAAATATTATTGAGCCACTTTGGGGTGTTTTGGAGGAGCGAGTCAGGAAACATTTTCCTCCACCAGCATCACGTCGTGACCTGGCCTCTATCCTGCAAGAAGAATGGCTTAAAATCCCTCTGACCACTGTGCAGGACTTGTAGATGTCATTCCCAAGACGAATTGATGCTGTATTGGCCGCAAAAGGATTGGCCTACACCATACTAATAAATTATTGTGGTCTAAAACAAGGTGTTTCAGTTTCATTGTCCAACCCCTGTACAAGAGAATGCAGAACAAGTGTATCGCAGAGATATGATACAGCACCCAAACAGCAGATTTGGTGAAGGCTACGGTGGTAACTGAAGAGAGGCACTACATGCGCTTCCAGAGTCTGTCTAAGAAATGCACTGAGCAGCATCATGGGCAGTGTATAGTAACCATGGTTGTATTTAAAGCAATGCATTTAAACAGCCTGCATGAGGACAAACAGCTGTATTGGCACAATACTGAACGCTTCATTGACAACAATGTGTTCATCCTTGAGTCTACAATACAGAAAATGGTTTCAGACTGACTGAGTGAATATGTGTGTGAAAGGGTAAATACACTTTCAGTAGTTGATAGAAAGGCCCCAAAACTATAGTTTACCAAAACCCATCATAAAAGGTTTATAATTAGACCTGTTATGACATATTTATGATGGGTTATTTCTTGGTTAATGTCAAGTTATCATAACAAAGACATTTTAAACCATGTCAACTTTGGATTAAAATGTCACAATTTACCCAATGACACTTAATGACAACAGTCACAAACATTCATAAAGACTCCTTCATGTTAATGACAGGTGTTACGCCAGATTTATGACAGTGTAATGTTAGTCTTATGCGCACACCTTTGAATAAAGCGTTATCTTTTATCAGTGGTGTTACGCTTTAGAAAAAAAAATGTTGAGAAGTCTTTGGATGGCTTTAACTGTTATCAAGACCAAATTTCTTTATGTATTGCTTTAAAATATCTGTAGAGTTCTAAGTTTTGTTGGGTGCAGTGTTAAAGATTTTAGGGTAATGATTTGAACAGATTTGTATTGATATGAATAAAATGTGAATAAAGCAATGATCCTCTTAATTAGTCCTTATATGTACTCTGGTGTTGTTATTCTTAAAATATCCTGGGTTACTGTGGCAGTCTTCCCCTCCTTACTTCACTGGCACACCTTTTTTTTAACAAAAATAAACAAAGGTGGTGTTTTGGCTTCTCTTGTTGACCCCCCCCCCCCCCCCCACATGAATGCATAAATTAAGCTATGATTAACATATTTGTAATTATTACTTTTAAATGACAATGTTGATTCATGAAGCGATGGATAAAAAAATTCATGTTAAGCATCAGTTCAAAAATGTCTCCTGTTTGTATGAGTTTGCTTGCTTGATTTTATTCAATTATTGTTGTTCATTATTTATTATCTCTTCCATGTTTACTACTTGTTTGTGAATTTTAAATAAAAGGAATGCAAATAATCATTCATGCTCTTATTCATACAACTGTGACTGTCCCTTTTTTACTTCTACTATACAACCTGGAAAAACCACAGAAAACAGCAAAAAAAGGTTTAGTTTCATGTTTCATGTGGAAGTTTACACAAGGTAAAATCAATATCATAATATGCAAACAAGTAACTGAGTTTTCCACTATCAGAGCTAACCTTTATTAAGAGTAACCTCCATGATGATGCAGTCTTTTGGACCTAGGCCAGGAGTCCTGTGGCCATCAATCTCATCCACAACTAGTGGGGCAGGTGTGCCTCCACTGGAGTAAGAATTAGGTGAGCTGGAGCGACTGGGAATGGTTGGGGTTGCACATGGCGTTAGACTGGGACTACGCAGACGAGTGCGAATTGTGAGGGTCACAACCCCTCTTTTCAGCTGCTGTTGGAAAAATAGAAAAGAAGTTGTCCATTAAACATGTGAAGAAGCCAACAGTTTGAAAGTTTTATACAGTACTTCCAAATTCTTTCTTACAAATCTTTAGTGTGTTGTCCAAAAAAACACAGGATCAAGTTAATTTACAAGAACAAACCTAAACACGCACTTTCAGAGTATCGTGTGTAAGGGTAAAGCTACTTTAAAACAGCCATTATGGAAAATAATCAACAGTTTTAACATTTGTTCAGAAAATTTAAAACCTATGAACAGTGCCAGAGCTCCACCCACTCCACCCACGCACACCACACACTGTGCGTAGGGCACCAAGGGCCCTGGGGTGCAGGGCCCTTGGTGCTGTTTCTCCCGTTTCAGGGAGACAGCTCCACTCTGTCCTCTCCTACCAGGCGTACTCAGAGGAGCTGTGGGAGCACATCAGTAGCGGCTGAGACGGAGACAAGCTGAAAGAACCTTTGGAACCTTTCATTGTTGTAGACAAAAATATGTTGTCATATATAGTTATTCACTATACGGCTCACTCCCGTCTCTTCAACTGAGCGCTCTTAAAGCAGCTGTGAGCGGCTGCGCCCCTCAGTAGCGGCTGACAGGGAGAGAGATAGAAAGAACCTTTGGAGTTTTCTTCTGTTGTAAATGGTAAATGGCTTGTACTCATATAGTGCTTTATCAAGTTCAACGACCCCAAAGCGCTTTACACTACAGTCAATCATTCACCCATTCACACCCTGACGATGGGGAGCTATGTTAGAAGCCACAGCTGCCCTGGGGCAGACTGACAGAAGAGAGGCTGCCATACATGGGCGCCACTGGGCCATCTAACCACCGGCAGCAGGTAGGTGAGGTGTCTTGGCCAAGGACACACCGACTGAGACGGTCAGAGTGGGAGATCAAACCGGCAATCCCCAGTTATAGGACAACGCCCTAACTCCTGCGCCACCATTGCCCCAAGCTGTAGATAAAAACGTAGTAAAGCACCATTTCACATGCAGGCTGTTCACTGCTGAAGCAATAGTAAACTGTGAACAATGAAAAACATGTAAAATGAAAAGTGCAAAAGGAACAAAGACATGAGGAATTATCCCATGATTAGCCTGTCACATCTGTCCTAATTCAAAATGGTTTAATCTGAGTAGCAAAGTTAAAAGTCTGTTGATCTAAAATAATATGGAGAAATTTTGCACACTTTGAGAATTTTTGGTTTTGATAAACTCCACGGAATAAAACTTCGTCATATAGGATCATAACAAAATGTGTTATGATCCTATATGGGTCAGTTTTCTCTGTAAAGTCAGAATTTTTTCATGTTTTTGGAGGTTTACATCAAAACTGCTCAAACATAAATCTTATTCTAACAGCAATTTATAGGATGAGTCCTAGTTCTGCATTACACTCCCCGCTGTGGCATTTAATTCATTGTACTTTGTTTTCTTATTTTAAACCCTACTAAAATGGGCTGTCTTTGTTAATTTTCCCAATAAATAGATGTCTTGTTTATACAAAATAATGTCTTACCAATATTTTTAATTCTCCTCTCACTTTTTGCAAGTTTTCAAAACATTAAAATTGAGAAGTTATTTTGGTAATAAAGAGAAATACTGTATGATTTTGCTGGTACCGGATGTACATGTGGGGGCACGACAAAGCATTTGCGCTTAGCGAACCCAAATGTCTAGCGCCGCCCCTGACCGTGTACACATGGAGCTCACCTTGAAGGTCTGGATGGCCTGTTGGTGTGTCAGTCCTTGGAGAGACTCTCCGTTTACCTCCAAAACCTCGTCTCCTGCACAAGGGGAAGTACAAAAAGAACAACATGGAAAAGTATACAAAATCATGCTTTTACACAGATCATCCCACAATATAATGATCATATATTTACTAATGGTTCATAAACAAAGCCATCTGTCAACCAGATCATCTAGTAAGCCTACTTCCAGCTGATTTAACTGAGCAGGGACAGTTTGAGTTTTCAGTTCCAGAATAGCTTATATCTTTAAATTTAATCAGCTCTGAGTATCTTGATCCTCCTCAAGCAGGAGGTCCCCCTGCAGGCCTATGAAGAATACACACAGATATTTTCTGTTGCAGGCAGGAAAACGTGTCAGTTGTGCTAAACTATAACACTCAAATGATTTGACATTTCTAGTCACTTAGAATGTAAGTGTGGAATTGAAAACAAATAGGCAAACGTTCAAGCTGACTTTGACCCAGCTAAAGATGAAGGAAACATTTAAGTCAATAATAGATGAAATCTTGTCTTATTTTACATCATTATTATTATACTGATGAGCGGATATAGACAATGGATGGAATATTTTAAAGTAATTAACAAAAACAATTGTATAATAATAATGGGCTGCACAGTGACGCAGTGGGTAGCGCTGTTGCCTTTCAAGAAGGTCCTGGGTTCGAGTCCCTGGGTCTTTCTGCATGGAGTTTGCATGTTCTCCCTGTGCATGCGTGGGTTCTCTCCAGGTACTCCGGCTTCCTCCCACAGTCCAGAAACATGACTGTTAGGTTAATTGGCCTCTCTAAATTCCCCTTTAGATGTGAGTGTGTGTGAGTGAATGGTCGTTTGTCCTGTTTGTCTCTGTGTTGCCCTGCCATGGACTGGCGACCTGTCCAGAGTGTACCTCGCCTCTTGCCCATTGACAGCTGGAGATAGGCACCAGCAGCCCTCGCACCCCACAGGGGATAAGCGTGTTGGAAAATGGATAGATGGATAATAATAATAATAAAGGAATTAACTAACAGAAAAAAGAGTGGGGCAAAGGGTTTACCCCTCCCTTGGTTAATGCCAATAAGGGGTGTTTGAAGCATTCTGAAGTAGTTAAGAAAAGGTGTCCAAGTCACATAAAATTTGTCTGTGGTTCCTTTTAATGTGTATCTAATCTTTTCTGATTTCAGAAAATACATAATTTTCATTTATCCAGCTGGTAAAACTGGGCAGAGAATGTTGCTTCCAGCGAAGTAAGATGGCTCTTCTTGCTATGAAAGAAGTAAAAGCTATCCCCGCTCTGGTCTGGCCCAAAGAAGAATAAGTTGTTGGAGTAACTCCAACAATAGCACATAGAGGGCTGGGAGTAGGAGTCTTCCAGAAGATGTTTGAGTAAGCATCAAAAGTTAGAGACCTAAAGGTAGAAAGACTAGGGCAAGACCAAAACATGTGGATGTGGTCTGCCGGCCGGCCTTTTAATAATGGGCAGGATAATGCATCAACTCAGTGGACATCAACTCGGTGGACAACAGCATCAAGTTTACCAGAGAGGATGCCAACAACAACAAGCTACCTTTTCTGGACTGTTTGGTGAGCATGGAAGGAGATGGAAACCTCATCATTGAATACTGGAAACCCACTCACATAGACCAGTATCTTGTTTTTGACTCACACCATCCACTGGAGCACAAACTTTCTGTGATCAGAACCTTACAACACCGGGCCGAGCATGTCCTACTAAAACAGAAGGGAAGCACTAAGAACAGAAACACATCAAAGATGCCCTCCTAACCTGTGGGCAGTGTTCCCTCTAAGCTGCGTGGGTGCAAAATCGCGCACGGCATCTGGGTTCAGCGCGCACAGCAAATCTATGCTGCGCAGAAATTTAAATCCAAGCTGAACTGTAAACAAAATAATAATAAACCAAATTATTTTGTACCATTTTGCAACTCGGTCCTGCTCTGTGAGCGGCAGGTGCTGATAGGAGCGTGCCACTGATTAATGGGTGGGGCAGACGTCTTCATAGTTGGGCAGGTTGCACTGTGCGTCTTTGTTCTGGACTTCGTTAAAGAAAATAAATTACCGATCTACCCCGAGTAGAAAGCTGCTGCTCTGAGTAGTTCTTCCTCCCTCTGCCATACTCGGGTTTTTGGTTTCAGAACAGGTGATATCAGCCAGGTAAACTCGGTGTCCGACCAACCATGACTTCAACGCGAGCACGAGCATGAAAAAAACCCTGATGAATGGTACGCAGATGAAGTGCTTCAACATGGGAACGACAGGAAATAAGCCTGAAAGTGCGTATTTCCCGCGAGTGGAATTAGAAATTTTTAATGAAAGCATATGGAGAATATTTAACCATAAAAAAATAATGCTGTTGCTGCTGAAAAATCGAGTTGGCTTGATATGACAGTTATTTGATGGAGAATTAAAGCTGTTTTTTCACACTTCACTAATTCAGACTTAGACTTAGACAACTTTATTTGTCATTTTGTATGCACAGAGTGCATAGAGAAGGAAATTTCGTTTGCATACAGCTTGAAAATTACAGTGAATTGCAGTAGATTACAGGATAAAGTAAGTTACAGGATAAAATTTACAGGATAAAGTTTACAGGATAAAGTGCAGCAGTGATTTAACAGTACAACAATTGAAATGTAAGCAATGCAGGAGAAAGAGACAGTGTGTGATCACAGTGTACAGGTGAGTATTTTTAAAAACCATTTGTATGTGCAGAAATGATTTGTGCAAGAATGCATTTTAGAAACTGAGAGTTTGGCAGCATTTGTAATGCTAGATAAGGATGCAATGATGCAAATGTGCAAATATGCGAATGTGGTACAGAGTCCAGTTTATAGCTTCAGCAGTTCAACAGTCTGATGGCAGCAGGGAAAAAGCTTTTGTAGAACCTGTTGGACCTGCAGCAGATGCTGCGGAACCTCTTCCCAGAGGGCAGCAGGGAGAACAGTCCATGGTGGGGGTGTGAGGGGTCTCTGATGATGTTACGGGCTCGGGACACCCCTCCTTAATGGAGGGAAGAGGAGCCCCGATGACCCCTTCTGCTGTCCTCACCATTCTCGTCACATTCTTCCAGTCGGAGGCACTGCAGCCTCCACACCACACAGAGAGGCAGCTGGTCAGAATGCTCTCTATGGTGCTTCTGTAGAAGGTCGTGAGGATGGGCGGGGGTAGGTGGGCTCTCCTCATCCTCTTCAGAAAGTACAGTCGTTTCTGTGCCCTCTTCACCAGTGACGTGGTGTTCTCAGACCAGCTGAGGTTGTCCGTGATGTGCACCCCCAGGAACTTGGTGCTGCTGACCACCTCCACAGCTGAGCTGTTGATGAGCAGTGGAGCATGGTGAGGCTGGTTCTTCCTGAAGTTGATGATGATCTCCTTCGTCTTCTCCACGTTCAGGATCAGGCTGTTGTCTCTGCACCAGCCCACCAGCTGCTCCACCTCCTCTCTGTAGTCCTGGTCGTTGTCATCTCTGATCAGGCCCACCACCGTTGTGTCGTCTGCAAACTTCACGATGTGATTGGTGGTGAACCTGGGGACGCAGTCATGAGTCATCAGAGTGAACAGCAGGGGGCTCAGGACGCAGCCCTGAGGGGAGCCCGTGCTGAGGGTGATGACATCAGAGCTGAGGGTGATGACATCAGAGGTGGTCTGACCGACCCGGACTGACTGAGGTCTGTTGGTGAGGAAGTCTAGCAGCCAGTTGAAGGGGTGTGTTGAAGCCCAGATGCTCCAGTTTTCCCACCAGATGCTGTGGGACGATGGTGTTGAACGCTGAACTGAAGTCCAGGAACAGCATCCGCGCATGTTCTTCTCCTCCAGGTGTGTCAGGCTCAGATGAAGAGCGGAGGAGATGGCGTCCTCAGTGGAGCGGTTCCGTCGGTGGGCAAACTGGAATGGGTCGAGTTTTGGAGGGAGACTGGAGACGATGTGTTCCTTTACCAGCCTTTCAAAGCACTTCATCATGATGGGAGTCAGCGCAACAGGCCGGCAGTCGTTGAAACAGGTGACTTGAGGTTTCTTTGGCACCGGAATGATGGAGGCAGACAACACAAAAGGGGGAAGTGGGGAGGGCGCGTTGATTATAAAAAGCATTGAAAGGACATGGCAGCCAATCTTGATGAAGTTTTCTTATGTTTAAACATACTCAACTAAATCATTAATTGGCTATATTCAACATATGCAATTAATATTTGGATGGTGTGAGTTATTGAATAACTGATATGTTCATCTTTTTGGAAGCATTGGTCACCCATCCTTCTAAAAATTAGTTGACATTAATTGTCTTGTAAGTGTTTAATTTGTGCCAACCTCACTTTAAATTAATCATATAGGCTATATGTACATTTCCAGCTGAAGTAAAGGTAGTGTTATTTAAGTCAAGAAATGTGCAGCAGACCTAACAGTGTTGGGGGAAAAAATAGGTGAATGGAAACTAAAATATATAAATAGAAAAGTAGAAATGGAAGTACCAAAGTTTTACACAGAATAAATTATTGCTTTCATTCTGTAAAGATCTGTTATTAATCCTGTGGGTCTCTGACTATGGAACACCTTTAAACTATAACTGAGTGCATCAGTAACATTCCTGACAGTACGACATACAGCTGCCTCTGAAAGATTTTCTGCGTCTCCTATGTTATTAAAAAGCTGTCGTTGGTATATATAAAAAAAGAGCAGCAAAAAGAAATTGTTCAGAACTGAGAGCGTTCCCTCGTTGCATTAGAAAAGCGACGTGCGGCTGAGAATATTGAAATAAATCATCTGACGACCCCAAAGTGCTTTACATTGGTCAGTCATTCACCCATTCACACCCTGATGGTGGTGAGCTATGTTAGTAGCCACAGCTGCCCTGGAGCAGACTGACAGAAGAGAGGCTTCACAACACCACATGCTTGAGCTAAATCTCACTGCAGAAAATGTAAATAATTTAATGGAAATAAGAGTGGAACTCTGAAAGATGTACACATCTCTCAGGTCTTCCTTAGTAGGACCCCTACTCTGAAATAAAAATAAGCTATACAGCTATACAGCTCTCTAAAAAAATCCAAGACTTTTGACTTTTTCTTGTAATTGGGCTAAATCAGTTTTATCTACACTAAATAACCTAAAATAAATTATTGCTGTAACTTGATTCTTTTATTAAACCATGTAGCTTGATATAACCTCAGGTTTTAGACAGGCGTATTGTACCCTCAGTGTGCTCGTGTGATGTCGCTCACAGAGGTCAAGTGAACGCTCAGGGAGTTTGTGTGTTTGCTCAGACACATGAAAAATTAGGGGGAACATTGCCTGTGGGTTTGTCAAATCAGCAAGAAAATCCAAAAGACCCGCTGCAGAACATAATGGTGAGAAGAATAAACGCAAAAACATCATCATCCCATATGTTGCTGGAGTCTCTGAAAAACTCAAGAGGATTTTCTCCAAACACAAAATCCAAGTACATTTCAAACCAAACAGGACCCTCAGACAGAGGCTGAAGGTCAAAACCCCCAAACCTAAGATGAGCGGAGTGGTGTCTGCAGTTCAGTGCAGTGAGAAATGTTCTGACCTTTATATTGGAGAAACCAAACAGCCTCTCCACAGACACATGGCTCAACACAGGAGAGCTACCTCCTCAGGTCAAGACTCTGCTGTCCACCTACACCTTAAGGACAAAGGACACTCTGTGAGGACCAAAATGTTCACATTTTGGACAAAGAAGACAGATGTCTCGAAAGGGGGGTAAAGGAAGCCATTAAGAGAGAAAAGCCAACTTTAAACAGAGGAGGGGGACTCAGGTTTTAACTTTCAAAAACTTACAACACAGCTATAGGTTTGATTCCTTCCAATTTTCACCTCAATCCTCACCTCCATGCAGGTGATCACAACAGTCTAACATCGCCCCTGTTAGCCAGGCCAACGACGACCCTAACGACTCCCCATTGCAAAAGGGTGGACCAGTTAATTTTGCTGGTTAATTTTCAGGCTAACAATGACCCTAATGGCTCTCTATTACTAAGGGGTGGACCAGTTTTGGTTTAATTTGAATGTTATCTAAGCCAGAACAACGCCTTTTTGGGCAATACTATAAAGCTTGGAACTCCACACTATTCCAGACATTTGAATTGAGAAAGCTTTCTGGATGGGATGCAAAACATCTTCAAACTTCTGAAAAGAGTCCAGTTGTTTGGCTTTTAACTTTTTTTGGAATGAT
>NW_023397125.1:0-60000 GCF_011125445.2 Fundulus heteroclitus
CACAAGCTCCGAAGCGGGGCTTCGCCTGACACCCCCCTTTTTACTCAGTACACGCCTCGAAGCATGGCATCAGATGTTCCATTACTAGCTCCAGCATCTCAAGCATTCTGTCGACTTACTGTGTTCTCTTGTGCTCAGGTTTTTCCTCCACCTTTGGATTCCGCTCTGCTTTGCTCTGTTCCTCCGGCTGCAGAACCCTCCAAGCTGGTCCTCCTTAATAAACCATTATTTTACTAAACCGAACTCCGTTCTCCTGAATGGTTGTTCTGGATATGAGCCAAACATTTACCTGGTATCATGACAATACTGACATGGAGAAATTAATTTGGAAATACCATCACTTTTGATAAAATAAGACAGTCCATCTCAGTGACTACTCTTGCTCTTTTCTTTATAGCTAATTTTACATTAGACAGTTTTACTTTTCTTTCCTAGTATTTTTTTTCTCACAACTAATTGTGTTGTTGCCACTGTCACACCTGAATTTCCCCATTGAGGGAGTTGAAAGTTGGGCTGGACGATAATTCATAACAATATACATCGATCGATAGACATATACTGATAGAAACAGGGTCAATAAAATTTAAATAGATAAACAGTTTTCCTTCCTTTTTTCATTCTAGCCATGTAGATTAATATTACAGTCATTACATCCTCCCAACCAATCAACAAACACAGACCCAGAACCAAGCTCTGCCCTCAAAGAGCGCATGTTTATTTTTTTTTTAAACTTGCCAGTTTTGGTAAAAAGTTGGATGAGTAAAGGTTTGAATTTGAATGGAGAGTTTGTGTGTTCTTTATCTAAAAAATTGGTTGCTAAGCAACAGCATAAAATGGCCAAGGCTGCACGTAATATGTTTTGAATGTGTTTAATTAGTGATATTGATCAATATGATTTCTATTTTTATCGATGCAATTTTTCTATATCGTCCAGCGCTACTTTAAAGGAATTTCTATCTTAACAGTATTTTTCGCACATTTCCACACATAAAATAGAGGGGGGTCAAACAGACTCTTAAAACCAAGTATGTTTTCAGCTGTGTTTATGGCTACTAAATCCCTAACAACTGCCACAAGTGAGTAGGTTAGTAATTGTAATGAAAACTTCTGTTATGTTAGTTTTTTTGGTTGAAAATTACATGCTTACTCTTCATTTAGTGGATACCACAGGGCACATTGTGCATATCTAGAATAATAAATAAGTGGAACAATAAACCATATTTAAACAGTGTTTACATAAAAACATAAAAGTATGAAAAAGCCAGTGTCTGACCAGTGCTCATTCTTGACTACAAGAAGCAGATGATTTAGATGCCAGAGTTTGCTGCTACAGAATATGGCTTCACATTAAAGAGGATGCATGCTTGTTAATGGACTGCAGTCTGAGTGGTCATTCCTGTGGGACTGGAAGAGTAAAACCACATAGAGGATGTGAGCACTTCCCCCATCAGCTCTTGTCTGTGTGTGTTCTTGCTGCAATGGTATGTTCAACAATGTTTAGACATGTTTTTCTACAGACTTTGAGTAAATTTGTTTCAGAAATAAATACTGTTATTCAAGAACTTTTGCCTTCTCCTCTATTTTGTTTTGTCATTTTATTTATTTACAAAATTTATGTTGGTTTTTCTGTTAGAAAGAAATATAAGACATCATAGGCTTGTCTGGGTAATAGTTAACTTAAAATCAAAAACCCTGGAAAAAATATTGAATTGTTATTTTTTCAACAGTTTAAGAGGCAGCAGATATTTTTTTCAGAAGAGAGTAGAAGTCAGTGTCACGTGGGACTAAAGGAGGAGCAGAGCAACAGAAGTAAAGGGAGGGGCACAGACTGGTTTGCAGATGGTTCTCTGAGAAGACAACAGACCAGGGAAATAGATTATTCCGTTTTTTTGTTTTTCTCTACAACCATTTCGGATATCTCTTTGCCATGGATAATTTCCAGACTGTACTGCGTTTCTTTATGAACCAAAAAGCCACCATTGGTTACAGTTTTATGGCGCTCTTAACTATAGGTTGGGGAGCGGGTTTTCTCCATGGTTTCGTTTCAGTGCCCATGTAACCATGAGCAAAATTTCACTTATGGGCTGACTTTTCTACTGGGTCCGGCTGCAGTGCTATTGGTTTTTGGTCTGTTTTTTCAACACCCGGTTGTGGAGGCTTTACACTGGCTGCTGCCTTAACCCCATGAAGCTTTGTCCTCGTGGGAACTGCTTCGGCTGTTTCAGGGTGTTGATGAGCATTATTACTGGTGCTTGTGTGGCTCCTATTATGTGGCTGTCTGTGGCCTTGCTCAATGGGACCTTTTATGAATGTGCCATCAGTGGTCTGGATGATAACCTGGTTGTGGATCTGTTCTGTAAAAACAAGACGTTGAAGTGTCGAGAGGAACTCGCCCGGGTGCCCTGTGATCGCTCCAAACTCTCCAGTGATGAACGAATGGAGCTGCTGCTGATGTTCAGGGCTCAGTCGCAAGTAAGAAACACAGTCAGTCTTTGTGTATATTTAGAGGACTGCATTGCATTAACTGAAATCTTCTGTGCATGTGAACAGGCTTTGTGAAAGTTGAAATGCTAAACTCATTAAATAAGTTTCAACAGTTTAATACCTTTTGTTCCAACAGTCTGAAAGACATTGTAGCTCAAAAGATTAGATTTTTTAACAGACAGAAAAGTAAAAGAAAAAAGTAAAATGTCTTTGTTGTATGACATGTAAGACCCAGTAGAAAAATAATGAATGAAAGATTTGTAAAGCATTCTTTAGACAGTCTGACTATAAACGCCTATTAGTTTAACGGAGAAAAGGATATTACAATATTGTGTATTTATCAAAGCTATGACACTTCTTAATGTCTTTACACAACAAAACATTTGTGATATTTCTTCTGGTAGTAATATTGCCCAAAGTGAGTTAATGATGTTACAATTAATATCAAAACACATAGTTCTAAGGTTTGAGAATCTAACATCTGTCAGCTGAAAATTAATTGAAAATATGGGCATGTCACAAATTGACAGTGTTTGTTTTCATTACATTTGCAGATCTTGGGCTGGAGCATTGTGATGGTTGCTGCCATTGTAGGTCTTTTGGGTACCTGCTGCAAAAATTGCCGCTCTCAGGTCAGCTACCTGCAGCTTCTGTTCTGGAAACGTTATATTGAGAAAGAGAAGGAGCGCTTTGATGCCTTCACTGTGGACTATGCAACTAAAACTGGCTGAGAGAAACCTGCAGAGCTTTTTTGAGAATAAAGAACCAAATCCTATGCCATTTCCAAACCACAAGGCATGGGAAGAAATCTCTGCATACTACTCTTTTTCCAGGAGTGAACAGTATTACAGTACTCTGCAACGCTACGTGGAAAGGACAGACAGAGATTTCACACCAGAAAAAAGACCTGTCATAGACTTTGAGCATGGAATAGCGATGACCTGAGTAATACCACAAAAAAGCGAAAACAGAGGAATTCAACAAACAAAAATAAGTTTTAAAAACACTCATATTCTTAACCAATGACATTAAATTTGGGCCCAGGATTGCAGTAGGTCCTAAGAACCACATCCAACCTCTATCTTAGCTCACTACTAACAGCAACATCACTTGCCTTTCCTTTTATATAGTCCATGCTTGGTAATTTTGAATTCAGAATTTACCCCAACAGTGAGTTTGTAATTTTAATTACTTACTCACTGTCTGTTTTAACCTGATAATCTCATAGTTCTGCAGTCTGTCACACCTCAATTATGTTCATCCCTAGATCCTTGTGTTCTTTTGTTCAGTTTTCTGTTTAGCATTTTGATTTTATATAAATATATATATATATATATATATATATATATATATATGTATAGAGAGAGAGAGAGAGAGAGAGAGAGAGAGAGAGAGAGAGAGAGAATGACAGACACGATTAGGTCAATTATAGATTATGGGAGCAAAGTAGATCAGCAGTAAAAACATACCTGGAAAAATTTAACTGAAATGAATAGAGTCCATTCCTGCTGCCTGTTTTATTCTTGTAAAATATATTTGGTTTCTAGATAAACCTGCAAGAATGGATCAAATGAAATGTAACCCAAATGTACAAATAATCACTGAATAAATTAATAAAGTAGCTTTAAGTTCTTGCCGGTATTACTTCTGTATTTTAAGAATGGAAACTGCTTTTTTATGTTTTATATATATATATATATATATATATATATATATATATATATATATATATATATATATATATATTAGTGCTGTCAAACGATTAAAAATTTTAATCGCGATTAATCGCATAATGTCGATAGTTAACTCGAGATTAATCGCATATTTTATCCTTTTATTTCTGAAAGTGTAATAGCCTGTTTGGGCATTTTAAGGTGCAATTTTGCAATAAATGACACTAATAAAATACATGCTTGTACAAAAAATATTTTTATTTTGTTATTTTTCAAGCACTTTTCAGAATTGGAATGAAAACATCCTGGTGCCAAATGTTAAACTCTGGACTATAATGGCTAAATGACTAATCATGACGCCCTGATGTTTACACCATGTGTAAACAAATGTGTAAATAAATACCTGTTTTCATGCCGATATATTTTTTTTGCCTCTTAAACAAAGCTAGACATGGTATTATGCATACACATATAAATTAATAAAAATTGTGACTATTTAGCAACTGTTTAGTAACTCCAGGTCCTTCGTTTGGCAACGTGATTCAGCCTTAGTTTGTCAAATACAGAGAAAAACAAATTAATAAGCATTAAAGTACGGTTTATGGGTTGGATTTTCTGCAATGTTATCAACATGTAAAAGCTCATCTTCAGAACCAATGTCTGATAAAATGGTGATCTGCACCATGTAATCTACTTTCAGCAGTTATCACCGGTTATTGCACCGTAAACTGCAGAAAATACGTGCAGAGTCGCTCTCTCTGCCTTTACTACCGTCGGCTCCTATGGCAGAGGGATATTTCAGCTGGATACAGAGTGTGGGCAGTGCAGGCAGGTCTCTTAATAACCGCTGTTTCGTCACTTATTTTAGAGCCCAAACAAGCGATTTCACTTTCAGAAATGTGCCCCAAAAAAAACGCAACCCGTGACTCATGAAATTTAGAAGCGCTTTTAGAAAAAAGAAGCCCAAAGTCGCATGTGTCCGAGGGTAAAAGAAACCCTTCGGGGCGGGTGTGTTTTGCTACAGTCTCTAGCACTCTTGAAACTACGGAAAGCGCCGAGGGTAAAAGAAACACAGTCCGGAGAGCGCGGCGGGGGAAAAAACATCAGGGAACGGTGTGTGTGTTTTGACGCAACGCGTGTTAACGGCGACAAAAAAATTGTCGGCGTTAAAATGGGTTTGCGTTAATAACGCGTTTAACTGACGCGTTTAACTGACGCGTTTAACTTCTTGCTGCAAGGCAACAGTGCTACTCACTGCGCCACTGTGCAGCCCATATATATATATATATATATATATATATATATATATATATATATTAGGGCTGGGCAAGTTAACGCGTTAATTTAGCGTTAATTCATTAGACTATTAACGGCGATATTTATTTTATCGCGCATTAACGCATGTTGCTCACATGCTTTCAGTCAGTGTCAGTCAGCAGGCGCGCTGACTGCAGCGCGCTGTCACGGCAGCACTCTCCCGCTCCCCCTCCCCTCTCGTACATGGCTCAGCGGCACCAGCCAATCAGCTCAGCCTGGCCCGCCCACTCAGCTCTCACACAAACTTAATACACAAACAGCTGAGAGAGACAGCAGCAGCGAAAAAACATGAACAGGGGAAGTAGCACCGTTTGGCTTTATTTTAATACCGTAAATGAAATCAAGCTGTATGTTTTGTAAAAAGCCGGTTCATTTCAGTGGAAACACAACAGATTTATCTAAGCACGTGAAAAAACATGAAAACGTCGAGCCCCAGAAACGGAGAGAGGAGACGAAACTTCTCTCACTGCCCCGACGGACCCACAGACTGACGTCTCTGACTGAGGCGTTTCAGTCCTCCAGGGAACATCCAGGTAGATCAGTGGATGGATGGATGGATGGATGGATGGATGGATGGATGGATGGATGGATGGATGTTACTGGAGCCCACACATAACATGTAATTAAGACCTCGAAAGAACCCAGTACATATATTAAAAAGTGTTATTTAAGATAAGATAACATTAGCTAATCCTTTTTTTATCCCACGACGGGGAAATTTATAGGATCAAAGCAACAGGCAGGTGCACACAACACAGACAAAATTACATAAGGATTGAAATATATAAGAGGTGGATTAGCGAAAAAAACACTGAACATAACATTATTATTATTATTATTATTATTATTATTATTTAATTGTAATAATAAAATAAAAACCACAAAACCCAAAAGGTCAACAGTTTCATGATACATCAAGCTTAGGGACTGGCTAATATACAGCAGGTCAAAAAAGGCCATATTTTGGCTGCAGTGCTTGCTGTTCTCTTATGAAGAAAAGATCAACTAGTGCACTAAATTCAATAGATGGGTTGAAAATATCCAGTATAAAATAAGTGCTACAAATGTTACAACACTTTTGTTCATATGGCAGCAGAACATTAAAATAAAAGTGCTCTTTACACTACTTTTGAATTCATTCTTGGAGTTTGTAAATACAATGCGATTAATCGCGATTAAATATTTTAATCGTTGCCCAGCCCTAATATATATATATATATATATATATATATATATATATATATATATATATATATATATATATATATATATATATATATATATATATATATATATATATATATATATACACACACACAGTGGCGCAGTGAGTAGCGCTGTTGCCTTGCAGCAAGAAGGTCCTTGGTTCAAGTACACCCCTGGGTCTTTCTGCATGGAGTTTGCATATTCTCCCTGTACATGCAGTAGCCACCCATTTAGCTATGGCTGCAGTAAGTTTATTCTTAGTTAAAGTATCCATGCGCTTCTGTCTGAAATCATCCATTGTTGCCTGGCTTTGACGAGGGGGCAGAGAATTCGAATCAGCTGAGTGCTTGGCCATTAAGTGGTATTTCAGACTGGTCGTGCTGCGATGATAGCTCAGTTCACAACGACAAAACACACAGATCACTTTGGTCTTGTCTTTTTAAAAGAAAACTTTCCATTCAGAATACTATCAGCATCCATTTCGGCGTCTCACGCTAGCCATCCACGCAAAATGTAACGTCAACTCTTTTAATGGCCAAAGTGTGTGTGCAGCGTGCCTAATGTTTTGTTTCCGGTCTAACTAGATCCGGAGTGGTGTGGTAGTTTTTCTAACGTTACTAGTTGTTGCAACAGCATGTGAAAAAAACTACAAAGTGTGCTAGGCCAAAAAGATACAAAAATTGACGCCGTTAAAATGGGTTTACGTTAACGCCGTTAATAACACGTTTAACTGACAGCACTAATTTATTTATGTGCATATTATAATATTTTTGTCTGTTTTATTTTTCCTTTGTATTTTTTTACCTTACATATTTCTGTGATGCTATTTATTTCTGCCTGTTCTTTTTACATTTCTGTATGCATTTCTGCCTCATTATGCAAATGAGGAGGGGCTGTGTCTTAAGGGCTCAACTTCTTCCCATTGGTTGGTTAGCATTTTACTGCCTCGGTCAAATCTACATGTTTTTTCCCAGCACTAAAGCATTGTTTAGTAATGTCAAACTCAGTAGGCAGACGTTCAGTGTCCGACCTCTTAAGGGAAGCTGCTAATAGACTGGAAGAATTAAAACGCTGTACAATTTGGAATCTGAAATGTTTTTCTGTGGTTTCAGATTCGGCTTTTCCAGATCAATAACTCATCGGCGGATGATTTATTCTACAAAACAGACACCTCTCTGCAACCACAGCAAGGCAGACAGTGAGCTACAACCATAGTTTCCTCAAAACTAGTCTCCGACCGCGCTGGGTGAATTACATTGGACCCTATGCAGAGCTTGCTTGATAAGAAAATATTGTAGTTGATTATAAAAGGCACAATATGCATTATCAGATTCACATCCAGGCAATAAAAAACACTATAGATTATCATTATTCTATCCATGTTGGTCTAATTTGTGAATGAGGCGGAGTTTCATCCAGCCGGTCCAACATTTTCCCCTCAGCTGCAACACTTGGGGTTCATGCTGCGTTTTAACGCATGATCCAGCACCGCGGTGAAGTTGGTTTGAAGTTGGATATTGGACATTCAAGCTCCACGGAGTCAGCGGGATTTAGCTCATGGTTGATCCGGTTGAGGGACTCCGATTTCGGCCAGCGTCTCTCAGCTGCTCCCTCCTTCCACACGCGGTGGTGCAGTTAGTGGCCGTCAAAAAATCTTTGAACCAAGCACTCTTGATAAACAAAAATCAATACATTCCTTATCATATGACCATTTAAGATGAAACTAATATAAATTGATGCCAATAGATAAAATATGTAAGGCACACTTGTTTTTATTAAATTTTAAGCTATTTTTGATTTTTAAGATTTTTTCAAAGACAAAAGTTGGCTGAAGTAGAACAATTTCACAAAGAATTTGAGTGAGTGGGTCACATGACCTGGAAGCTATTGAAGAAATATCAATTATTTGTATAATAAAATATCTTTAAAAATAAACAAAGGCTTAAAATGGAATAAAAACAAGTGTGCCTCATCAGGCTAATGTAGTAGAACAATTTCACAAAGCATTTGAGTGAGTGGGTCACGTGACCTGAAAAAATATATAGATTGTCAGGTTAAAATATTTAAAAAATCAAAATATTTGGTTGCTCGCCGGCTGGAGGTCACCAGCCGGCGAGCAACCAACTGGGAAGTGGATGGTGAGCCGCAGTGGCAGCGTCCAGGAGGGGAGAATCGGTCGCGAGCCCAGCTGGCAGAAGATCAGCAAGGTGAGTGAACCTGAAAGGAAACACAGAAAGGGGATTAGCGCAATGGAGAAACACCAGGGAAAAATTTTGTCTAGACGCAGGGAGCTCTAGGAGAATCAGCGGCACCAGGATGAATTCAGCAGACGATCCAGTGATGAGTGGTGAGATCGCCTGGGTTTTTATCTTGCGTGTGATGATGATGAGTCTCAGGTGTGAAGGTGGCAGAAAGCGGTGGCGTGGCGGAGGATGGTTCCAGAACGCAGGGAAGAGAACCGTAGGGAGGGGCGAGACATAGGGCCAAAGAAAATAACACAGAAAATGCTGAGATAAACAGAAAGAAAACAGGACACTCACCCCTGCTGTGCTGCCACCGTAACAACGCCGACAGAATTTGCAGTCTACACTTCATCTCCGGTAAATACAACTTAATTTTGCACTCTGCTCTGGCCTATTTGCCACCGCGGGGGTTCGCACACAGCCGGCCACCAGCCACCACAGAAGCTGTCATGTGTCTTACACGCTACTTTTACTGAAACATCACGGACAGAGGGCTTAGTTTTAAAATTGAGCTGTCATTAGAGCAAATTCATAAACAATTGTTTTCAACAGCAGACAAACTGAACTAAACAGATGCCAATGTCAAACTGAACTCACATCAACAGGAGACATTAACTGAAATAATGATAAAAAAGATAACCTGAATTTAACAAACGTCAACATATTCCATAATCCAATCTACTTTTTAGGCTAATTATACACAATTTAGACCTAGTGCTATTTTAACAAACAAGCATTTTATTAGTTGTTATCTCTTATCTGATGTATTTCTGATGTTTGGCACTTTGTTTTACCTCGTGTTAAAGTGCTCTTTAAATAATGATGACATTCATGTTGATTATGATCAGAATAAACTTTTGCATCACCTCCCAGAAGCTGGAAAGAAAAGAGACAAAAACATTTTTCACACCTCACTTAGTAACTCTAATATTTTAGTCTAAATACTTTAGCCTAAATATTTTAGGCTAAAATATTACACTTTTTATTTGTTTTTCTTCAATCCCATGGTGATGTTTAGTAATTTCTGCATTATTATTAATTTCAGCATTTTGATTTAATTCATCTGAATGTAGTATTTGCAAGCCATACTCTGTTTGGATGGGAAAAAAAAACTGTCTGTGATTGGCTGAAACAGCCGAGCGAGCGCACAGCTGGTGTTTACCATGGAATGAGCAGGTGTGTGCGAGCAAAGTAGCGCGCGAGCACAGATGGAACTCACCGCGAGGACAGTGGGTTGAGAAGAGTTTTTCAGACCGTGCCCCACCGGTTTTGAGCGTTGAGAGTTGTCTCACTGCACGCTTGGATTGGTTCCTGTGCGCTCAAACAGAAGGCACGAATATCGCTACATAGTTTCACAGAGTTGAGCGGCAGCGTTGTCTTCTTCTCTGTCTTCATGCGCCTCCCTTGTGACTCTTTGGCGCCCCCCAGGAGAGGCGCGCCTCACCTATTGAAAACCCCTGCACTATACGACATTGATTAATCTGCGTTATTTTTTTTAATCCGTTTTTTTTATTAATTAATTGAAATTAACGCGTTATTTTGACAGCCCTAATATATATATATATATATATATATATATATATATATATATATATATATACATATATACATACACATATATATATATATGTGTGTGTGTGTGTGTGTGTGTGTGCGCGTGTGTGCAGCCCCTGTTTATGACAGTATCATGTAAATGCGCCTCCCTTGTGACTCTTTGGCGCCCCCCAGGAGAGGCGCGCCTCACCTATTGAAAACCCCTGCACTATACGACATTGATTAATCTGCGTTATTTTTTTTAATCCGTTTTTTTTATTAATTAATTGAAATTAACGCGTTATTTTGACAGCCCTAATATATATATATATATATATATATATATATATATATATATATATATATATATATATATATATATATATATATACATATATACATACACATATATATATATATGTGTGTGTGTGTGTGTGTGTGTGTGTGCGCGTGTGCGCGTGTGTGCAGCCCCTGTTTATGTTAGTATCATGTAAATCTTATGCACCAATAAAGTGTTACCTAAACAAAAGTAATTTCAGATGCGTATAACAGAAGCAGTCAAAAATATTTTCATTTCTATTGTTTATTTAAATATATCTGATCTTAAAGTAATGTTTCCTAAGTGAAACTTTTTACTATTTACTAAGTGAAACTTTGAAGGCAAGCTTCTACAGACATACAATTACAAACTGATTCACAATCAACATTAAAACAATGTGGAACTGGTCTTTTTTAATGTTATGATGAAGAAAGATAATGATTAAAACTGGGAGGGGGCTGTAAGCACAATCCCATTTGAGCTCCTCACAAGAAGCATGCAAAAGTAATAAAACTAAAGAATCCTTAAACGGCGATGGCCTGGGTCTTCTGAGTGTCTGGTTTGCTGAGCTGGGTTGATTTGTTTAATGGTGGGGTGATGAGTTTTACCCCCACCTCTTATAGCATTTTATCAATCAGGAAACCCTTGTCAGCCATTACTTCATCCCCTGGCTGGAGTAGCTGTAGAAGGTGGGATTTCTTTGTTATTTCTATGTCTGAAATAGAGCCTGTGTATAGTGTAGAAACAAATAGTGATAACACCACATGGAGCTACACCAATGAGTCCTTTAAATGTGGTGTGATTTTTGTAGCTTGAAAAAGTTTCTCACTGTAAGCAGAGGGAAGCTGCGGTTTCACGGCGGATCTCAGTGCAGTCTATGATGACTCTCAGCTGAGGACAAAAGAGCCTGAACTTGTCAGGCATCGTGGCCTGTACCTGCTCTCTTGTCATCCAAGATGGTAATGAGCCCAAAACCTGATAAAGGTAGCTTGTCCATGTAAGGATGATGCGACTAACAGACGACAAGCTGACCTCAAAGAGAGATGACAATGTCCTCTCCTGCAGCCCAGCTGCAACACAACAGAGAAACATGAACAGTTTATCAATCAGTTCAAGCTTTTGCTGTGGACTTGCTGTCACTTCTGCTGCATGCTGTGCTTTGGACCAATAGATAAGCCTTGATGCAGACGGGTTAACAGCCACCCAAAACAGAGTGAAGACCTTCTTGGAGCTGAATCTTGTGTAGTAATGGTAGTCCTTGTCGGTCAGACAAAATTTTTTAAATTAATGGCTCCTGATTTTTAAATGTCAGCTGCTGGATTTTGTGTTGAAGTGTCAAGATTTCCACCTCCAACTGCTGAATCTTCCTAGCAGCTCTGTCCATTTTACCTTTAGAGAAAATAGGAGAATACACTTTAGCATCACTTATACATTTTTGGTTCATCCACATAATTGGATGCTATCAGTAACTTAACAATAATTCTTAATTTTCATTTTTATTGCTGAATTGTGCCAAATATGATGTTTGATATAATGTAGTTGTGAAACATTATTTCTCAGATTAATTTCCCTTCATTGACAAATTGATTTTGACAGCTCTAATAACATTGTATGTGGTGACCCACTTGGGAAAAGCTATATACACTTATTATAACTCAATTATCTTTAAGAAAGAAAGATGTAGTTTAATTTGTAAAAAAAAAAAAAAAAAATCACCAGGAGAGGGATGGCAGCTGTAGTCATGATCATTTTGCACTGCCTCCAGGTGGGATCAATCCTCTGTGCTGCTCCCTGGAACAGGCATCGCTTTGCAGATTGCTCACCTCTTCCTACAATAAAATATCTTATTGTTTTGACGTAATTTCAAACAAGCAAAGTGATTGTCATACTTAAAACAGCAACCACTTTTTTTAAAAGAAAGAGTTGGCATGAACCCCTCAAGGTAGGTTCCTGAGTTCTGAGTAAAAGTTATCTAGTAGTTTGTTACCAATTTAAATACTGTACTCTTACCTTTGCCCCAATCATTCCACGGGAATTTAGATGGTACTGCTCCCTTCTTTAACTTCTTTTGACCACTTGCAGAAACGTAGGTCTCCTCTGAAGAGAAGTGCTGACTGCAGATGTAAGTGCTGCCACGAAGGATTTTAAAATTTGCCTCGTCTCTTCTTATTGCCGTCACCCAACGGGCACGAATCTCAGCATCAGCCGGGAAGTCGTGAAAACAGAGATATGGAAAGTTTTTTTTTTTGTTGTTTCAGCACTGTGGGACACTGCTACTGCAAAAAGTATTCTAATACTTTTTAAAACCTTTTATTTAACCAGATAAACTCCTATTGAGATTAACATCTCTTTTTCAATGGTTGCTCTGACTAAGAGGTTAGCCAGGGCCAGCCCGAGGCATAAGCGGACTAAGCGTCTGCTAGGGGCCCCCATTTTTTTATTTTTTTGTTTATTTTTTTTACAATTAACTATTCAATAACTCAAACAAGTGATTTAAGTATTTTTTGTATTGTTTATTAACTTCTTTTATATTAATACATAACCTCACTGTATTCGTTTATAATATTCGCTACAGTCACAGGCTATGATTTCGGTGACCCTTAAGAAAAATAAAGATCCACTTAAATGTGAATCATTTTGTCCAATGAGTCTATTCGGATGTCATTATAGAATATTGACCAAAGTACTAGCAGCAAGGATTGAGCCTGTTATAAGTAATATAATACATCCTGACCAGACAGGATTTGTTGCTGGTTAACAACTTCCCAGTAATCTCCGTTGCCTTTTTAATGTGATATACACTGCTGATGATAACATTGATCAAGAGATTGTAATATCCCTAGATGCCCACAAAGCCTTTGATAGAATACAATATCTTAATTTGTTTAACATCCTTGAGAGATTGGGATTTGGTCCTAAAATTTGTTCGTGGCTTGAGTTTCTATGCGAATCCCCAAGATATGGTAAGAACGAATAACATAATATTTGACCCATTCCCTCTGTTTTGGGGGAACAAGACAGGGGTATCCCCTGTCACCCCTGCTAATGTTGAGGAATGCTGCTGAACTGGGGGGAATACGCAGGAGGATGCTAAATCTTAAACTTTCGCCATAGGCTGACGAACTTCTCCTTTTCCTGTCACATCCTCCCACAAGCATTTCGGTGGCTCTCACGAAAACTTCGGGAGGGTTTCGGGTTATAAAATGAATCTAGAAAAAAGTGTTTTTCCCAATTAATGAACAGTCGAGGAGACTATCATTCCAGGCCTATACTTTTATAACAATGAAAAACAAATTCACATATTTAGGTGTTACGGTAACAAGCAAATATAAAGATTTATTTAAGCACAATTTTAAAGTAACAGCGGATAAGGCGAAATCAGATATGGAAAGGTGGTCATCTCTTCCAATATCATTGGCGGGTAAGATAAACTCTTAAAATGATCGTAATGCCAAAGTTCCTGTTCTTATTTCAGACAATACCAATTTTTATTCCTACATATTTTTTTTATTAAATAAATGTACATCTACCTTAATATGGAAAAAAAACACAGTCACCCGGATAAGAAGATAGTTTCTAGAGAGACAGAGAGAGGATGGGGGCCTAGCCCTACCAAATTATATGCATTATTACTGGGCAGCTAATCTACATAAGTTACTATTTTGGGTCTCGCAGTTAGATGATGAGGAATCCCCAGTATGGGTACATATGGAAAGAAATGCATCTAGCCCAGTATCCCTGCGTTCCCTGATTTGTGCCCCTCTGCCCCTAAGCAAGCACCTATACACAAATAACTCTGTTGTATGAAACTATATCAAAATCTGGGTCCAATTCATAACTCATTTTAAAAACAGAAATGCCTCCTGTCTGCTCCCGTTTATGGCATCACCTGTTCTCGCCAGCTCTGGAGGGGAACAGCATTTGAAGAATGGTATAGAGCTGGGGTGGAATCTGTTAAAAATCTGGTTAAAGATGGTGTACTTATGTCTGCTGCTCAGCTGGAAAAGGAATGTGGAATCCCCTTAAAAACTAATTACTTCAGATACTTTCAGATTCAAGATTTTGTGAAAAAGACATTCTCATCTCTTGAATCACCACAGAGTGGGTGGATAGATGGGCTTTCGGATATGAATCTGACTATTAAGGGGTCGGTTTCTATGCTCTATCTAAATGTCCAGAGGGTGGCTTCCCCATCCCTTGCCTACATAAAAAGGAAAGTGGAGGAAGAATTAGAGCTGGACATATCAAATAATGAATGGAGGTGGGCAGTAGAACACATACATTCTTCGTCTGTATGTGTTAGACATGGACTAACACAGTTTAAAGTGGTAGATAGACTTCATTTCACGAGGGAAAAATTGGCAAGAATTTACCAGGGAGCTGATCCGACTTGTAAACATGTTCCAGCCAACACATCTCAAATGGTCTCTCCCCAGGCTCAAAGATTTCTGGATCAAAATCTTTAAAACCTTTTCATCCATTTACAAGAAAAATATTGAACCCTTTCCATTGGTAGCCATTTTTGGTGTGGCACCGGGGGAAACAGAATTAACGACTGTCAAAGGAAAGCAATGGCATTTTCTTCGTTGTTGGCCAGGAGATTGATTTTATTTAATTGGATAAAGGCAGCACCGCCAACTTACAAAAGATGGGTAGAGGAGGTGATGGCACACCTAAAATTGGAACATCTTAGAATTACTTTACAGGGCAACGCTAAGAGATATTTCAGGGTGTGGCAACCTTTTATTTCCTATTTTGAATCTGAATTTAATCTGCTTCAGCATAACTAGCAGCCTCGCCACCCCCCTTTTTCCCTTAGGTTTGAATGGCAATAACAACCACAATGATAATAATTATATTTATCTAGTTTTAACTGGAACACGGGTGGTGTGTATGGTAGTAGGACCTGTCTTGTCGTTAGTTTGTGTTTTCTGAGCTGTTTTTGTGATGTAAATTTTGAGTCCTACTCCTGTTTTAATCCTAGAGGAAACGCAATCCTTCATCAGGTCATTTTACAGCACCTTCATTCTTCCTGCAATCAATTCCTCTCTCCGTTTTCCTTCAATAGATACCATCCTCATGTCAAAAATTCCTGCATTCACCCTTTAACATCATTTGACATGCACATTCACTTATCTTTCTATCAACTTGTTACAAATCCTGATCCAGTTAATTCCAACACGATATATGCGGCTTCCAATCCTTAGCTATCCTGCAGGGACGTGCAGAGGGGGGGGCGGAGGGTGCTTGAGCACCTGCCCCTTTGTCCCTGATTCTCAAAGTGCCCTTTTGTAGGGTTTATTATTATTTTTAATTATTTTTTTTTATTTTTTTTTTTTTTTGCGTGTGTGTGTGTGTGTATTTATGTACTGTTCCATGTTAACCGTGGCAGGTCACATGATATACTGGATCATGTGACCGGCCGCGTCAGCTTCACACAACGTGCCCTCAAGCTAACCTTACTGCCGTGACGTGCCCTGCTGCTGCGGATAACCACTGCGACTCCCGATTCCAGAAAAAGTAAACAACTGGTCAGGTAAGTAGGTGCTGCAGTGGTGTTAGTTTGTGCAAGGTTTATTGTTGCAAGATGAGTAGACTGACCGAGTAAAGTAAGCAATGAGCATCCTCTGTGCTGTGCAAATTTGCACACACCTCTCACAAGTTATAGCCCTAGCCAGCGGCGCAAAAAGTGGGTATGCACTATAGGGCACCGGTACTGGAGGAGGCGCAGAAACGATCATGGTAAAATGATTTTCTGTATTTAACTTCTTTTTATGCACAATATGATTATGTCACCGATTAATTCCCGCCAGTCATTTTTAAATACTTTGATAATACTTTCATTGCCCCAGAATGTAGGTAGGTAGTTGCATCCCTGCCGCTAGCTAATTGACCACCACACACGCACAGCCATAGACATCATATACGTAGACGCGTCATAGGGCGCAGGTTCGCACGTCAACGTCACCGCCATATTGTATGTGGCAGAAAAAAGTCGAGTTCTGTTATTGTGAACGTGAATCAGAAAAGATGCCTCATTCCTGTGCTGCAATAAATACACACACGCATATATATATATATATATATATATATATATATATATATATATATATATATATATATATATATATATATATATGTATGTGTGTTTATGTGTTATGAATATAAGCATAAATTTGTTAAATCTAAACATTGTGGTCTTCATTATTTCATAAACCCGTGTCACATGTGAACCTTTAGGAACAGACTTTTTGGGTGAGTATTAAAGAGGTAAAATTAATAATATGAGGGGAAAAAAAGTCCTAAAGTAAAAATAAACTAACAAACACAAAAGTGATAATGTTATGATAAAAACACCATATTATGAGAATTAAGGGGGAACATTTCCAGAATAATCACAGTTTGCAGAATTATTTCACTCCTGAAGTAATAGGGCCAGGTTAGATTATTTTAATTATTTTTATTCTTTAGGAGAATAAATTCAGGAGAATGAAGCTAAAGGGATACGAAAATAAACTTGTAATATTACAAAAAAGAAATACTACGAATACAAAGTATATTCAGAGATTAAAGTCCCTCTGATACTGTTTAAGTGACTGAGTAACTGCCGATTTGCCACATTTAAGATGGCGGACGCTCTGACGCATCGCAGCATAGGCAGAACCCGCCCAATGACGCGTCTACTCTTATATTATGTCTATGCGCACAGCGTGCTATGGGGAGGAAGTACGTCAGGTTTCTGTTGTTGTTACTGTCTGTTTCACCTGCTATGTGAAAGTGCAGAGAGATATGTATCTTACTCTCAAGCAGGTGTGTTTTTTTCCTGTTTTATTTCACTAAAACTGTGCAGTATGCATATTCACATCATTTTGGACCCTTGCACAACAAAAATAATTTGAGTTTTGAATTTCTAAACCTCTCCTTATTTACACAAAAAAATTAAATATGCCCATGTAGGCTAATATGCATACAGACAAATTGTATAACTTTTGGACCCTTGCTGTCATGCGCAAACTTAATAGTCAAACTAAATAAAAGCGAAAAAACATTTAAAAAAGTTATTTCTATATCATTTAATAAGTTTTTATTTTATAGCATTAGGAATAATAAAGGGCAAAACATTAATGGGTTAAACTTGTGGCTATGCAGTACAATTTTTTTTAAAAAGGTATGCAATGTCAATTTTTGTTTGTATGTGTGTTTTATGTGGATCAGATTGTAGTTTAAGTATCTTATTTCATTTTGCAGAGATGCCTCGTAAGGAGAGGAGGTTAAAACAAAAACAAAAGGAGCTGTGTGAGGCTGCAAAAGGCAGTGGATCACTCACCAGCTGGATGACAAAGAGCACAAAAGGTAAGAGCAACACATGCACCAGAAAAAAAAAATGTTACATCCTTCAATCAAACTCAAACCACGCCTATATTTCACACCTGTCAAAAAGTGACAGCCGGAAGTCCCGCCTTCCACTTCCGGCGGAAGTCTCGCCTTCCTTAACCGGATGTTACGTCACATCCTTAACCGGAAACCCCACCTTCTACTGTAACCGGATGTTACGTCACATCCTTATCTGGATGTCCCGCCTTCTACTGTAACCGGATGTTCCGCTTTCTACCTCCAGGGGTCGCTGTCCCGGCCCTCGGGAAAAAAAAAAAAAAAAACAGCCCCCCCACATCCGGAGTTCACACCCACCCCCACATCCGGAGTTCACACCCACCCCCACATCCGGATTTCACACCCACCCCCACATCCGGAGTTCACATCCACCCCCACATCCGGAGTTCACACGCGCCGCCTTCACCCCAGCCCCGGTTGTCGTAATATCAGGCCCTCTCTCAAGCCTCAATAGTGATTGAATCCTTTTCAACATGGCGTCAGGAAGAACCAGCATTGAACCCATCATTGCTGAGACACCCGTCACTATCTGGCATGATCAGAGCAATTTTTGGCAAGCTCAGCATACCCCTCACAAGGCTACGCTGTTTTTATGCAGAACTCAGATGCCTCCGAGCCAGCGTCTGCAAGAACAATGGTCTTTGGAGCCCTATGGAGCCCGCGGTAAATGGGGGTACGTCTTCAAATATGAAACCGGGGAAATGTACCTCTTTCAATTGGATGATGAAGGTGACGAGCTGCATACTATCAACTCCTTGGGCATGCTGACATCAAACGATTGGGCTGTTCTGAAACTCATCATGCTTCGCAAACTAGCCCCTGAAGAAGCGAATCCAGCAGCAGGCCCTTCAGTGAGACGAAAAACTAGCTTGATCCGACTAAACCCCCAAGAACCTATTCCAGCAGGGCCCTCTGTGAGACAACAAGTCGAGGATGGAATCAAGGATTCACCCCCCGCTAAACGGAGCAAACGGCCACGTCAACAAGTCGAGGACGGAATCAAGGATTCACCCTCCGCCAAACGATGTAAGCGAGTGCTGACCGACCTGAATGAAATTGACAATGATTCAGGAAATAGGATCTTCTCAGCTACTTGGCAGTCGAAGACGGGGGTTACAGGCCGCTGGTTTTTCCGTGCAAGTCTCAAAAAGGCTCAAGATAAAACACAGACGATTATGTTCATGCTGGATTATTATAATTCTCAATGTGGAGTCTTCAGGACATTGCTAGCCATTCCCTTTGATGCCTGGCGTGATAAGATGATTGCAATATCAGACCAGATTTCAACGCTTTTTCGCGATTGCCGCAACTGGAAAGACATTTTGGGGGTCAAGAAAGCGCTTGCATTTTAGACCCACCCCTCACAACTGCCAATACCACCCCTTCAACGTTAACCACGCCCTTCTCTGTATATAAATAGCACGGGTCCCTGGACGACGACAAATTGCCCCCGGAGCTGTACCCCTGTCCTTCAACCGCAGCCTCACCAAGAGAAACACCATGAAGTGGTCTGGATCTCGCCCTGAAGGCCTCGACCTATACCAAGAGATCTTTGTTTTAAGGAGTGACAATTCCGTGTTTACTCCCTCGCTACCTCAGATGGCGACCGTGGATGAAGATTCACAAGCGGTGAATCTTCCTGCCTCCCCACCGCTCTCCCAAGACTCAGACCTGCCCTGCGGCCATGGAGATCCGACACCCCCGATGGAGCAAGCCCTTGAGAGTCAGAGGGAATCGGCCTCGGCACCCCCGTCGCCACCTGCGGACACGCAAGCCCTTGAGAGTCAGAGGGAATCGGCCTCGGCACCCCCGTCGCCACCTGCGGACACGCAAGCCCTTGAGAGTCAGAGGGAATCGGCCTCGGCACCCCCGTCGCCACCTGCGGACACGCAAGCCCTTGAGAGTCAGAGGGAATCGGCCTCAGCACCCCCGTCGCCACCTGCGGACACGCAAGCCCTTGAGAGTCAGAGGGAATCGGCCTCAGCACCCCCGTCGCCACCTGCGGATACCCTGCCAGACGATGAGAGCGGCGCAGATGAAAACGATGGGTGGATTCGCTTCGGTTTCATCAAAGCGGTGAAAACTGTGCTGTATCGCCTTTTGACCGCTGCAATCAGACAATACATGCACGAAATGTGTTATGGATGCGTTAATAACCGTCCTAGTCAAAAAGAGCATGGACGCTTGAAGCTGCTTGAGAACGAGCTCTACGAACATAACTACTATGGTATATTGCGAGTACTTTATAACGAACGTTTCATGGATGCAGTTCAACGGTTTCTAGCCGCTCGCAACATCCATCATGACAACGACGCTGTTAATGCTGTCATACAAGCGTATCTGTATGAATTAACGATGGTGAAGCGTGTATTTAATACAATATATGGCGGGTATGATCGGCTGGTTGAAGAAAACTGTGAACTAAAAGATCAACTTGATGCCATCACAGACTACTGGCGAGGGTCTTGAAACCAATGCATACATGTTTTCTCATGTCTTTTTATATATTAAACTAGTTAGTGACATCGTATTAAAAAAAGAGTGTCTGTTTTATTTTCTACATCTTTTCTTTATGTATATAAAAATGTTTTTTTTTTTTTGTTTTTTTTTTACAATTACTTAGTGGTATAATAAATGAATGTAATTTCTTTCCTGATTATGTTAATAAAAAAAAATATAAACCCTGAATACAGACGTCTTCTCCTTCATTTAGCATCACTACATGTATGTGGTAAGGTATGGCTGAAGAAAAGTTAATGAAACGTGTATATTACACACCTGCCCACCCTGGTTCTTTTGGCGGAGTAGATAGATTACAGAGGGGTATGGAAAGTGAAACTGGTAAGAAGGTCCCAATTGAAAAGGTTCGAGACTTTTTATCAGAACAAGATGCATATTCTTTACATAAACCAGCGAGAATAAGATTTCCTAGAAATAGAGTGTTCGTCACCAGACCTCTAAAACAGTTTCAAGCAGATCTTTGTGATATGCAGAGTTTATCCAAAGAAAATGACGGCTACAATTATTTATTAACCGTTATTGACGTATTCTCCAAAAGAGCCTACGTCAGAGTTTTAAAAAGGAAAACAGCGTCCGATGTCGTAACAGCTTTCGAGTCTGTTTTAAGGGAGAGTGGGGTTCCAAAGAGACTTCAGACTGATGACGGTAAAGAATTTTTCAACAAATCATTCAAAGCGTTAATGGATAAAAACGGAATTGAACATTTTTCCACAGCTAGTGAAATAAAAGCCTCGGTGGTTGAGAGGTTTAATCGTACGTTAAAATCAAGAATGTGGAGATATTTCACATCAAACAACACTCTCCGTTATGTAAACGTGCTTCAGGATCTGGTCAAAAGTTACAACCACAGCTATCATTCGAGTATTAAAATGGCCCCTGTGGAAGTCATTGCTACTAACGTTTTTCAGGTGTTTCAAAATTTGTACGGGACCAATTCCAAACGCTGCACAAAACTCAAGATGGCGTTTAAGCAGGGTGATCATGTCAGAATATCGAAAGTGCGTGGACTGTTTGACAAAAAATATGAACAGAGTTTAACGGATGAAATCTTTACAGTTACAGAAGCGTTACAACGATCGCCTCCCGTATTCAAGCTGAAAGATTTAGACGGAGAGCCCGTCCGAGGTTCTTTTTACATGGAGGAGCTTCAAAAGGTAAAAATGTTGAAAAACAAAATGTATCAAGTGGGTGAAATATTGGGCAAACGCACCATTCGGGGGGTCAGACAGATCTTAGTACGATGGAAAAATTGGCCTGAGAAATTCAACACCTGGGTGAAAGCCGATGACCTGCGTGATGTATAAAGCAAGGTGCTGCTCTCCGGAGGGTTGAGATTGCACCATGGATCGCATGGCCGAGGACCAAGGGTTTCATCTGACGCTACCATCCAATGCAAGCGTTGATGTTTTTAAGGATAATAGCATATCTAGTTTCCGGGTGGATTTAGCCGAACCTATTAATTTACAAGGTCACTGGCAAGTGGCTTTAACGGAGGTTTCATACCCTCACACATGGCATAACGTCCCCTCAGAAAATGCTTATTTTGAATGGCGGAATGCGGATGAGGAAAAATTCCAGCGCGTACAGATTGGAAACGGTTACTACAGTAATTTGAATCAGCTTATCACAGAGATTGAAGCCCATCTGAGAAAGATAGATTCTGATATTTATTTCAAAGTCAACCGAACGGCCAATATACTCCAATTTCAAGCCGGAGCTCAGAACCACCTACGTTTTCCCGCTCCAATTGCATACATGCTTGGAATGGAACCAGGAAAATGGGTCAAATTCGACCACTGGCACGCCCCTAACCCTATCGATTTTAGGGCTGGGTTCTACCATCTGTTTTTATACAGCGACGTTGTTGCCTCACAGATGGTGGGCGACATTCATGCACCGCTATTGCGAACCGTTCAGGTCCGAGGTTCTTTTGGGGATATTATAACTGAAATCTTCCATAAACCGTACTATATTCCTGTCGCCAAGAAACACATTGAGAATATACAAGTTGAAATTAAAACGGATCAGAACACCCCGGTGAAATTTACATACGGAAAGTGCATTGTGAAGCTGCATTTCAGACCCGCTGCCTCACAACGAGCGTTTAGATGAAAACAGAATATGCATATAAAAAAAACACTGGACTGCGGCTGGAATCATTCATAGCAGTGCTGTCAGTCGTATCAGCACCGCTTAAGCGCTGTAAAACGTGAGAAGGAAAATAAATAAAAAATCAAGAAAACATAGTTTTCCTGAGAGAGGACCCACACCGTTTCATATCCTATTACCAAAGCCAGGTCGGGGGCGCTTTACCAGGTTTCTATGGCGCTCCTGTTATGTACGGGCGGGGGATTGGATCCATATTTTCAAAACTATTCTGTTTCGTATCGCCCCTAGTTAAATCCGGCTTCGCAATAGCGAAACCCCATCTGAAAAGGGCGGCCACAAACATTGCTTCAGACGTCATAGGTAAAGCAATGACCAAAATAACAGGTGTGAATAACCAGGAGGGGTCAGGGGTGATGGTTTTGTCGAGAAGGGCTAAAAAGAGACCTCCCGGGCAACGTGTTTGGCGCTCACATAAACTCGCACCGCGGAGGAAGAAGAAGCCAGTTCGCAACAGCAAGCCTAGGAGTAGGAAGTCTGCTGCGAGCAAGGATATATTTAACTGATTTAGTATTTTCATTAAAAAACCAATCATGGCTCTTTTACATCAGAAATCATCAGAATGTACCCTGGCCGAACTGGATCTTTTCACGGTCCCTATGACTCAACTATCTGTGGAAGATAAGATTTACACCGAAATACTACCGGTGTCAGCTATTACAGACACGGGGCCTATTGAGTTCTTTATCCCCGGAGATGGAGAAAAATACCTGGATTTGAACGATACCTTACTCCTTGTCCGTCTAAAAATTACCAACGCAGACGGGAGCAACTTGGCTAATGATGCAGCCGTCGGACTGATAAATTACCCTCTGAATACAATGTTCAGTCAATATGACGTTATGCTGGGAGATAGGTTAATTTCACAGAGTAGCGCGACTCATCCTTACAGGGCCATCATTGAAACCTTACTCAATTATTCGGAGGGTACTTTAAAGAGTCAATTTAGCGCAGGTCTCTTTTACAAAGATACAGCTGGAGCAATCGATTCTATTGTTACGTCAGATGGTCCTAACTTGGGTATGAACCGCAGAGCTTCATTCACCGCTAATTCAAGGGAATTACACCTGATGGGACCGCTTCACGCTGATATATTCTTTTGGGGTTAGGGTTAAGACTCCTATTAAACTCTGTCGACATGAGAGTTAAATTGACCAGAGCTAGCGATGCATTCTCTTTGATGGGACCTCGTGATTCAACCTTCCGACTGAAAATTCTAGGGGCTTCTCTATTTGTGAAAAAAGTTTCAGTCTCCCCGGCTATCCGGCTGGGTCACGCTTCAGCATTAATGAGAGGAAACGCTCTATATCCACTTTCCCGCGTGAACGTGAAAACATATTCTATCCCAGAAAATTCCAGGATATGTACACAGGAGAATCTGTTTTTGGGTACTTTACCGCGATACATAGTTTTAGCTCTGGTTGACCATGAAGCGTTCACAGGCCGGAGAAGCATGTCCCCTTTCAACTTTAAGCATATGGATGTAGAATATTTAGCTCTCTGCAAAGATGGCAGACAGGTGCCTGCCAAAGCGTTTCAACCTCAATTCAACAATGGTATTTCAGTGAGGGAATATTACAACATGTTCACCGCTACAGGTCGTCATTTAAAAGACCTTCCTTTAAGCATTGCTCGTGAGGAATTTAACGAAGGCTACTCCCTGTTTGTTTTTAATCTTACCCCGAGCGAGGACGCTGACGCTCTATCCCCGGTGTGTAATGGGAATTTGAGACTGGAAATGAGGTTCCGAGTTCCTCTGCCTCACACGACCACCCTGCTTGTGTACGCACGTTACGATTCAATTTTGGAAATCGACTCAAAAAGGCAGGTCTTGGTGGATTTTTATTAAAGACATGGATAACCACCAAATCGAGAATTTGATGCATCATCTCCTGGGGGATTTATTTCACGGCGTCTGGGCATCTGATCAACTCCCCCTGCTGAAGCGCACGTACAAAGGACCGGCCTATTTCATCGTAAACACTCATCCTTCACACATGCCTGGAGAACACTGGCTAGCTTTGACTCTGGAGAATGATCAAGCCACCTTTTTCGACTCTTATGGATTCAGCCCTGATTTAGAATTTTATCCACCAAGCATAGTGACATTTTTGAAAGATAGATCCTCAAAAATATTGTATCATAATCGTCAACTTCAAGACACTCTATCCGTCGTGTGCGGTCATCACTGAGTTTATTATCTGTGTCATAAAGCCTGTGGGCTTTCAGTGCATGACATACTGGCTACCTACCGCGATGACGTTTATGAAAATGATGTCATGGTTTATGATTTTGTGAAAAAGTATCAGAATTGTAATAAAAATAGGGCCTCGTGCTCGTTTATTCACGGAACCTGCTCTTTACAAATGTTTAAAGATTGTTACAAGCTGTAACTTGTCTAAAATAAAAACACTGTTCACATGAATAATTTGAAACAATAAAGTTTTCTTTATTACAAATCCATTTCTCCAGTTTTTATTTCATACAGACTTTTAGGGTGAAAATTTCAACCATGCAGGGGTTATGTTGACTCTCTTGCTTCGAGCACGGCTGTTTTCAGGGGCGGGACGCTCAGAGTCTATTCCGGAGAATTTAGGGGACAGCACAATTTTTCCTTTTCGTTTCACGACGGGCTTATCTTTGTTCTTCTCCAATACACTCGCTTCTGCCATGCCTCTGTATTGGTCACGAGCTTGCGGATTACTGACTGACGACACGGGGATGTTTAACTCCTTCAAGACAGCCATGAACGGGATCCAACCTACAGGTTCCTGGGTTTGTGTTTTCCTCTTAAAAGGGAGCAAAAGATTTTTCAGCAAATCAACCAGATGTGAACCCCCCATCACACGATCGCGATAAACAAATTCCCCTTTTGAAGTCCAACTCGTACCGACGTGCATTAACCTTTTCAGGATGTATTCAGCATTTTTGCGATCTCTGTTAGGCAGAGCTCTTAAAACCTCGATAGCGGTCTGATCCAATTCAGCAGGAGAGGCTGTAAAACCGTTAGAACCAGAGCCAGCCTCATTATTTCCAGGCACAGGGTCACGTTGCACATTTAAAGTCACCTGGGGATCGTCCAGCTGACCCTGCTTTATTAGAGTGAGATATCTCTGCAACAGAGCGTTGTACCTTTTAATTTTTTCATAAGAACTCAGTCCCGGTTCATTCAGTATCTCTCTCATTTTGGAGTCCAAATCCTCTTCGGCCGTCTGTCTGATGGAAGGCTCTGACGGGATCAGACGTTTGAACTGATGCGGTGAAACCAGATACATCTTTTGCGCAGTCCTAAGAGACATTTTCTCTCATCTCCTGATGACACCTCCCAACACCTCTCCTAATAAAGGCGCAACAACGCTCAGCAATGGAAGAATAAACCCGCCTGTCTGATTTTTCAGAACCGACTGCTTGCGTTTTAAACCGGTTCTTTTATCAGCCAGCAGTCTGAGGATTTTTTTCTGCTTTGCCAGTTTTTTGTGTTGAAAAGGAGATATTTTCACGCTACCTTTTAGGACATTTAGAGCAATTTCACATAAGGCTTTAAGAAAGTCGGGTGAGCAATGGGTTAGAATGTCCTTACGTTTCTGAGGCGTTGCTTGACAGAGCGCCCTGAATAGGGGAACATTTCTTCTTATGCGAGATGACATGATAAATTAATGCAATTTAGGAACATACACAGTTGGCCACTGACCTGGGAGCATTCCGGTTCTCAGTCTGAAACGATCTGGACAAGTGGGAGTCAGATCCACGATTAAATACCCATGAGGATCTTTGGTCGCGTCTTGAAAACTCTCCATAAAGAAAGTTTTCTCTGACGGAAATATCTGACGGGCTAAGATATTTAGTTGCAATTTATCTCTAGGGTTTTTAAACAGCACCATATAATTAGCATTTAAACTGATGGTACGGCTGTATTTACCTTGATGAAACACATTCTGGCTTAACATTATGACACTCATATTTTTATGATGCCTATATTGAGTGAAAATTTTCACCACTTCCGGATGGTCCGAAGCCTGGAAAATTACATAATCTAAAATAACCAAATGATTTTGATCAGGAGGAAACAGATTTTCATCATCAAAAGAATCAGGTAGTCCTTCGATGAATTTAATCTTTTTATTCATTTTCTGCAATTCAGAATACATACTTTGAAAACAGGTGTAAATCCAAACAATATTTACAGGAACAACATCCATAACATGGTTACAATTCTGCAAAACAGTTTTAACAAAAAAAGATTTTCCACAGCCACTCGGCCCTGCTATTAGAAGTGAAAAAGGGGTTTTGAATCTAGGATCGAATTCAACCTCCTGTGTTTCATGGGAGAGAGACATTTTTTTCCCCCCACAGTTAACCTTTTAATAGCCAAATGGAAGGGTTGTCCCATCAGGAAAAAGCCTTCTTTTATCATAAACGACGCGCACCTTTTTCTGAAATGCTGCATTTTGAAGCTGGAAGCTCCTTTTATTCCTTCTGATGGTGTGCTGTGGAGCCTGTAAAACATCCCCTGTAGAACCTTGCAGATAACCTTCTACCAGGTCTTTCACGCTGTCAAAATTCACCCTCTCACTGCACTGATGAGTCTGAGTGATGCCTTTAAACTTCATCACCACTTGTTTTCGGTGTCTGGTCTGGTAAGCGTAGCTCTTTGGGCCTGCGGAGACATACTCTTGTATAAAATCACCTGATAATTCATCAGTCAAGTCCCCCAGAAGGTTACCGAGCTTGAGGGAGGTCTGACCCGGTTTAACCACATAGATCAGACTGTCCGTGTCAATGTACAGAACGCGGTCCTGAAGTTTCTCAAGACAGGTGTACAATTTCAGACGAGCATGAGCAGTTGTAAAGGCAGCAATGAAGACGTTATTCACCTTGTTGGGTGGAGAAATACAACGCTTGCTGTATTTCCACTGAACCATGCACATTTCATCATTCAGGAAGTGAAAGTAGCTGACTGCGTATTTACCTGAAAAAAGGAAGTTAAAAAACTCTTCGGGCTCGCTCACAATGCTTGTCTGAGCCAAATCATTTCTCTGTGCAAATTTGCCCCAAAAACTGTTCAGACACAATTTAGCAACTTGTCTTTTAGCCGGATTCACCTCAATCTTCCGTACATCTAGCTGGATGCCTTGCTCACGTTTGTAGTCTGCCACATATTTCAAACGACTTTCCTCGTCCGTAGCTTCAGCCGGAAAACCTGAAGCCTCCTGTTTACCCTTCAGAAAAGTGTTGATATATGGTTTAAAGATTGAACTGCTCTGTTTTTCAAAATGCCAGACCTCAGTGATTTTAGCAAGCCTATATCCCAGCTCAAGAGCCTTGTTGAATTCCACACTTACCCATACACCTGTTAGCGCTCTCTCTTGGTCAGAGTGGGTACAAGGGCCCGTCTGGTAGTTCAACTCAGCGCAAGCCCGGCACAGTGTGAACAGCAGTTTACCGGTAGAGGTCCTGTACGGCAAAACGGGAAAAAACACACCACGAGGCGGGTACACGGTCGCTCTGATAAGTCCAAAGTAGCTATGGGGATCGTCAAAATCTTTGCATATGATTTCGGGATGGCCTAGTGGATAGCTGCAGCTAGCATTCACAAACGGATACAGAGATGTGAAGTCTACATAATGCACCGATTCCTCGACCCCTGCAGTGTACCTCAGCCTGAGGGCACTGGTTCTACCCCCAAACAGAGCGTCCCGCGGGCAAAGAGGTGCCGGGGCATTGAAACAGTCCAGAAACCTTTTGAGACCAGAGTGTGACGCCTTCATTAAATCCCAGCTATGCTCCCACATAACCTCCAGGCGCACCCCGTAAACCGACTGCAATACCCTGGCTCTCTCGATGGTAGCTGCATGGAACCTTTCATAGCAGACTCCTCTGAGCGGGCACGTCTGGTCGGCTGGAAAAAATTCAGGACAACCATGGTAAAAGCAGCCATTGAACTCAAATACAGTTCGAACGCCTCGGACCTCCGCGTATCCGTCCACATAATACGGTCCCAGTTTCATTTCACCTCGATTAAGAGCATGTTGAATGAAAATGCCCCGTTCAGCAGCTACCCACTCCAGCCATTGAATGGAGGCGTCTGAAAAAGTCTTGCACTGACGCCGATAATCCACTGGGGAAGGTATGGCTAGTGTGTTAGGCGGAAGAAAATTTGCTGTGAAAACATTCATACAGGCTGCTGCTATGGTGATGCTTTTAAAAGGATCGACGTTTGTCTCTTTAAAGAACTCTTCTCTGAATTTCACACAAGCCCTGAAGAGAATTTCCACATCATTCTGACAATAATAAAGAGCTTCTTTTTGAAAGTCAAAGGGATGCTTACAGGCCTCGTTGTACCAAATGGAAAAACGCTCCTGCTCAGCAGGGCTCATATGCTCCACAGCGTAGAAGCTGGGTGGAGGAAGCGGGCCGATGTAGTTCAATGTCTTCTCAGAGGAGAACAAGTGAGGGAAAAAAACCCTTACAGTGATCAGTGAAACCTAACGCTTTTGGCATTTGACTGAGTTTCATTGTAAGGAACGAGAGACTGTCTATGAATTTGAGACTGTAATCAGGCTCAGTAAAACAAAGGATTTTACTCCCCTGTGTGATCAAGAACGGTTTGATGCCGAGTTTAACCATCTCACTTAGAATCAAGTATGAGTCAAACCCACGACTGTTGTGGGCAAGAAAAGAATGACCTCTGAACCGAGGTTTTCTAAAATGAAGCAGAAAATCCCTGACGCAGTTCAAACCATAAGAACACCAAACATCCCCAGCCAAGGTTTTTGTGCTTACAAGATACGGGATATGTTTTCCAGTTTGATCTGTAAAAGTTTCAAAATCATAAAAAACTAGCTTATCGCGGAGTTGCGCATCAGTCAGGGTCGGTTGAATATAGCACAGATGATCGTTTAACGTGACATCTGCACTGTGAGGCACTTTCTGACGACAGACCGTGCACTTTGTTGAACAATCGTGGGGTTTGCTCTGTCCACCTGCGGCTACAAAATAAAGCTGTTTACACACAGGGCAGAACTTTGTCGTGTCACAGTTACTTACGAGCTTACCGAGTTTAGGTCTCAGTGTGGGTTCTCTGTGTTTAGCTAAGCAGATGGAATTACGACAGATTCGTTTACAATCTATGCACTGCACAGGGCTGTATTGCTGGAGAGTACAATTTGAGTCGAGGCATACCGAGCAGTGACCCTTACAGCTATGCGTGCCAATGTTGTCGTAACCGCTAAAGCAGTACCCACAAATGTGCCTCGAGCCTGTGAAACCTGTGAGACTCTTTATTCCATAATAATGACTTTTGAACAAAAGCAGGAAAAGGGGATTTGAACGATCTGAAAAGCCTGTCTGAAATTTACGAAGCACTGCCTCCTTGTCGTCTTTAAAGAAAACAACAATTTTCCTATTGACTATCTCTTCAAATTTATGCACGTCGCTGAAAGTCACAGGAGTTTGCTCAGTGAGGCCGGCTGTCCGCTGCCACAGCGAGGCTTGATGCATGGCTTGGGCGTCTGTAAAAGCAGGGTTACAAAGATGTGCTAGACTGGCAGCAAAGCAGAGCTGATTAGAAGCATTTTCAACAATATAGAGGTGACGTCTTTTTTTATGAATCAGCTCACAGTCCAACGTCTTTGTCGCCTTAGGTTTAGCACCGCCGTGAGGGTTTCGTACAATCTGAAGTACTATTTCCAAGTTTTCAGGTCCTGGCAATTCTTCATTAGACTGTGTTAACTCGTCTAAAAATTCCAGAAATGCAGGCAGAACTGAATCACCGTCATCATTTACCTGAACCACTGTATGACGGGAAAACCCTTCGCCGCTTAATTCAAGCTGTACAACATCATTGCGTGATGCTGAATGTGTAACAGAGTCCACCAGCTCTGTGAGAAGATGATAAACCTGTGTGTAAAACTCGGCGGGGTTAGGAATTTCACCGGGTCGTGAAGCTGTCACGCTGAAAGGACGTCTTATTTCTGTTACATTAAATCGCTCACGTTCAATGCAAGGGTTAACAGCCGGTTGAGACTGACTCGTGCTTGGCTGATTCTCCGGGTTGGACGTGGGAACGACAGGTGCGCTCGAGCATGGCTGTTGAGGGGAACTGGATGAGGGATTCTGCAAAACAGTATGCGAAGAACCAGACCGATCATTTTCACCTCTTTCACTTTGATTTAACTGACCACCTTGCTGCGGGAACTGATGGCTTGTAGGATTGGAGGTAAATGTTTGAGAGACAGAAACATTTAATTGATGGATAGCTTGTTCTAGTGATGATAAACGCTCATAATTCGAACCCGAGTGCGTATGACCCTGCTGACTATCTGGTGAATTACCCCGGCTTAAATCGGCAACCCCCACCCTATGCTGAATGGGTATATTCCGGAGGTCGTTAACCATTTGCGTGATATCACTTAAAACATTTGTAACTCGTTGTTGAAATTCTAGCGAGTCGTTCAAAGACGTGATTGATTGAGAGAAAGAATCATTTAGCTCGCCAACGGTTTGTTCTAACCATAGAAACCGCTCAAAATCCCAATCCGGATCACTCTGCCCCTGAAGTCTGACAGGAGATCCTGGGGTAAGATTTACAGATTCGGTTGCATGCTGAACAGGGAGATTCCGGAGTTGATTTACAGCCTCAACAATTCCATCCAGAGCCTCTCTGATTTGTTGACTTTCCATTTTTTTTTTTTTTTTTTTTTTAAACAGAGGTCACAACTTAGCTGGTTAGCGGTACTGGCATTGACGGGTCAACCAGCTCAACCATCAGAGTCTCGCAGTAATTCAGAAGCGCAGCAGTTTTCCGGCGGTAGAGGGTAGCTTGACGTCCCGTAGCAACTGGCATATGCTTTACTGTCCATGCAGCGGCTGTAATAAAAGAATGAAAAAATATATAATTAGATTTATCGTACATAATGAGTATTGAATTAAAAAAGTTTTATATTACAAACAAATTCTTTGAAAGCATTGAACTTAAGATGTACCATCAATAAATGGACCAGCCGCACGCGCTTTGATGGTTAACCGCTTGAAGTTTTGCTGAATTCTCAGGACTGACGAACACAGGCTTCTGAGACTCCGCCTCTTCTTGGGTTTTCCTGCGTCACGGTGGATGACCGATGCTACTACAAATTAAAATAAGCAGACGGTGACAGAGTTTTAAAAAGGGGGTAATACACGGAAAGAAAAAGATGACAGAAAAGAATAAATAAAAATAGGCTAAGGGCTACAAGGGCTGCAGTTTAGAACTGCAACCCTACCATTTCACTGCCAATGTGTTACCAGCAGCACCACAAACTCATTGTCAACTCACCAGGGTGCTGAGCAGATGAGGCAGGACGGGGCCGATCATGTGCTGATGCTGCGGCCTCAGCTTCGGCTGCTTCTGCTGCTGCCGCCGCTTCTACTAGCTCGGTGTCAATATTCTCGTGTACAGACTGAATTGTTACTGTAGAAATAGTAAGCAGGGAGAGACAGCCTTTTTTAAACAAGGTAATACATGAAGAAGAAGAAATGATAAATAAATAATAATAACATATAGCATAAAACACTTGCAGGCTTACCGTCCGTCTCGCCAAATGTATCGGGATGAGGCTGTATTCCTGCCGTAAAGAGTGCTTGAGCAAGAATGTCACGGTGGGTTGTTACTGTGGGTAAATGAATAAATACACTAAATGAGCCGGACTAATTCAGAAAATGTACCATCAGAGTTAGTTTGAGACTTATAATAGTTAACTTACATGCTGCAGGAAGCGTTGTCCCCTGATTAACGTTTCGAGGGAGGCCGTGTGACGTGGTGAGCCCGGGGAGCTTCCTCAGGGAAGCGAACGTGTTGCTTTGATGTCTCTGGAGAACTTATTACAACAACTGACCCGTTTTGTTCTTCAGTCCTCTGCCGCTTCGGTGTTGATGTGTTCTGAGCAGCTATTTCTGCTGGGAGCCTCCTTTTAGCCAAACTCAATCTTCCTTTACGGGGCGTATGTGGTCTGCTCGGTCCATGCTGTATCACCGCTAGCTCTTTGCGGAACACACTCGGTTTGACTGGCTTCGGACACAATCTTGCTTCACTGGGCGTTTGCGTTCTGCTCGGTCCAGGCTGTATCACCGCTAGCTCTCCATGGAACACACTCGAGTTGATTGGCTTCGGACACAATCTTTCAGCGCGGGACGTTTGCGTTCTGGTCGGTCCATGCTGTATCACCGCTGGCTCTTTGCGGAAGTCATTCTGATTTGGCTGGTTCGGACAACCGTAATGCTCGTCAATTAACCCTTTCTCGGTAAGATCTGGAATACAGAAAAATAACAATGGTTGAAACATAGTATTAGTATTTTAAAGACTGTGATTTTAATAACAATATACTTTAATACAAGGCTGAATCATATCTTACCAATATCCGTTAGTGTAAAATTTAGGTCTTCTAGTTCAGCCGTTGTTGGCGCTGAAACAAATAAATAAAATATATTGTAATAACAGCAACAGAAGATATATACTTCTGCAAGCAGGCCACAATGACTGAAACTGCTATTCAAAGCCTTACCTCAGAATTCAGACTAAAACTCTAAAAACAGCAGAGGCCTGCAGATGCCAGCACCAAACACAGTAATAAAAACAGTCCGCAACTTGGATTTAGGTCGACAAAGTGACTTAAACAGACCACCATAGACCCTACAGCAGAAATAAAACAGTTAAAATACCTTATAAGGCGACTAAAGCTGACAGATATCTGTAAACCATGTGTTGCATGCTGGCTACATTTAGCTTCACCACCAGATGTATGCTAAAATACTTAAAAATACTTCACTAGGTAACTTGAATAGACAACCATAGCCCCCCATCCAGCTGAAATAAAACAGTTAAAATACCTTATAAAGCGGCTAAAGATGAGAACACACAAAGCCCAGCTAGCAAACAATGAAACACATAGCAATAAAAACAGGTAACTTGAACAATAAAAGTGCTAGCCCCTTGTGCTAAACACAGCTTTTTACCTCTGAATTTGTGCTAACCCTTAAAACACGTGAGAGACAAGGAGTTACCCGCTTAAAACACACAAAGCCCAGCTAGCAAACAATGAAACACATAGCAATAAAAAACAGGTAACTTGAACAATAAAAGTGCTAGCCCCTTGTGCTAAACACAGCCTTTCACCCCTGAATTTGTGCTAACCCCCTAAAAACACGTGAGAGACAAGGAGTTACCCGCTTAAAACACACAAAGCCCAGCTAGCAAACAATGAAACACATAGCAATAAAAACAGGTAACTTGAACAATAAAAGTGCTAGCCCCTTGTGCTAAACACAGCCTTTCACCCCTGAATTTGTGCTAATCCCCTAAAAACAGCAGAGGACTGTAGTTGCCCGCTTCAAACACACAAAGCCCCGCCAGCCAGCAGAGAATAAAACTCCGTTAAAAATACCTTATAAAACGGCTAAAGATAAAATTAAAGCAGTAACTTACCTGTGAAAATCTCGTTGTACTCCTGGGTCGACGTCAATCCCGCATTATGGACCTGGGCTGCTGCAACAGATGAAGAACGACCTCCGGACATGATGCATGTTTAAGCCGCCTGTGTCTCTGAAAGGGGTGTTCACTGGACGCCTTATAGCAAATGTTTGAATAGGGGGTTTTCAGCTGACGTCACGCTCACGTGACTACTCAGCGCGTCCGCCATATTGGGTGGCAGTCGTTTCGCACCGTTGACCTGCGTTGTATGACGCCTTAGGCAGTATTGGAAGTGAACAATGGGGAAAACGTGTTTAATGGTTGGTTGCACGGCCCGTGGAGGTGGAGATCAACGCTCTTTCTATCGCCTACCAGCCTTAATAGTGAATCAGTGTGAAAAAACAAAACAGCTGTCTGAACAACGCCGTCACCTATGGCTGACACGGATATCCAGGTCCGATTTGGACGGTGTTAAGCTGGAATACGCCAGAGTCTGCGGTGCTCACTTTGTCACAGGTAATTAACTGTTAAGTATTTAAAACATGTAAGAAGAATATATTAATAATAGGGCTTGGGCGTTATGACTTATTACTTTCCGCGGCTGTCATGTTGACTGCCTCCGCCGCCTCTACTGCCTATTACTACCGCGTACTGTACTCCCTCTCTCAGCCGTGTTTTAATTTGATTAATTTCACCTTAACTTGATTTCAACCATGGTAAACCGTTGCTGTATTGTGGGCTGTAACAGCGCAACACATGATCGCCATGGGAAAAACATAGAAACAGATTAATTTTCCACCGCTTTCCTGCCTGGAGGCGCAACCACGGAGAACAACTGTTAGCGATAACAAAGAGTCGTCGGCTCGCTTGGATCGCGGCTGTAAGTCGACCGAACATAACTTTCCACAGTATCCCGATGTCAATGAGAGTGTGTTCTAAACGTTTGAAACACATAGCAGCTAGTTAAAAGTACATTACATGCGTGAGTGGTTGTTAGCACTAACGGTTAGCATGTGCCAGAGCCCGTCTGAGCGCAGCTTACCTTTGAACGAGTTACAGAGATAACAAAGAGTCGTCGGCTCGCTTGGATCGCGGCTGTAAGTCGACCGAACATAACTTTCCACAGTATCCCGATGTCAATGAGAGTGTGTTCTGAACGTTTGAAACACATAGCAGCAAGTTAAAAGTACATTACATGCGCGAGTGGTTGTTAGCACTGACGGTTAGCAGCTACTAAACTAGCATGTGCCAGAGCCCGTCTGAGCACAGCTTACCTTTGAACGAGTTGCTGTGTTCCCACTGTTTGCTGGCTTTATGATCTGCAGCTCCTACCGGCGCCAATACGGTAAATACAACTTAATTTTTCACTGGTCATTGTTCTGCTTAAATAATTAAAGCCGCGAGCGGCGTCGATCGGCCCTGCAGCCAAGCGCCTTCGCGCACCGCCGGCCGCCAGCCACCGCAGAAGCATGCGACACATTTGCGTCGGATTGTTTACATTTTTACCATCTTATTAAAACTCACCCGTCCACGTATGATGGCGATTTCCTTGATGTACATAACCAGATGTGAACTGGTTGTGAGCCTCTAGATCCTCGTAAGCTCTCATTTCCTCAAGAGTGTGCAGAGGGTTTTCACCGAACACCAGGTAATGCACTATGTCGCCGTGCTCTACATTTGGCCAATCATCTGGATTACGGCTAAACAAGGCACCGTGGAGGGCATAGGGGTCCATATGGTCGATCACGGAACATTTCCTCAGATATACGTCCTTATCTGGTCGCTCTAGCGTGCTGGCGTACTTATCCATTCGCGATACGATAATACGTGTACGACAACTAGAGATAAGGAAGTGTGCCACCCAATATGGCGGACCGGAAGTTGGCCAGTGACGTCAGTGAAAACCCCCTATTGAGGGCGGGCTTCACGCAGGTACCCCCAGGTAGCCGAAACAATAGCCACATCGTCCGATCGTTAAACCCCGCCAGCGACATGTTTACTAGGCCTGGATGTCGCGACAGCTGTACACTAGCATAATTGACCATCTCCTCAGCATTGTTTACAGATTGTTTCGTCACGACCCCGCCTAGTCTGACCGCCCGTATAGGTGTTTGAAATATCACCATGCACGGCGCAGGGCGGAAAAACATCCTTTGAATTCTACAGACGGCAGGATGTGTCCCGCTGTGTTTAAAAATTGTCTGCATAAGGCGCTTCCTGGGCAATGTTGATTGAAAAAGGCGCAATCCTTTCACGTCACGGTCCCCGCCCGTCTCGCCACCCGAAACGATGCTTGTTACAACACTTACTCTGTGTGGGGCGGAAAACCATCTTTTGAATTCTACAGACAGGAAGAAATATGATGTGTAAAAAATGTGATGTGTAAAAAAAAAGAAAAAAAAAAACTAAGGCACAGACCCTGACAGAAACTGACAGAAAGACAGAGCCACCTTCTCTCTATTGTCTTTCTCCCACAAATAATGTTACCCTTTCAGTTACAGTTACTTATACAATGTGAATATATGTTTGTTAATAAATACAGGTTGAAACCTTTAAACTTGAAGTATTGTTTGTGTTTGTGGCTTTGAATGAGCAACTGGTTTTTAAGCAGTCAGCCTTGGCAACAGACTCTAGCAATTCAGCAGTGTGGCAGGTCAGTCAGAGTGAGCCATTTTAAATGTTAGTTATCTTTGCATCTTGCATGAACACACACCACTTGTTTAATCAGCTGCTATCTCTCCCATGCTCTTTTTAGTGTCTGCACTATCAGATTAATACAGCCCAACTCCAGCAACACAGAAGCACCAACCCCCTCAACAGAAGCTGTTCCATGAGGTAAAACACAGACTCATTTCGCTTTGCACTGACCTCAAACAAATATGTGAGTATGTGTGATAGGGTGTATTTTGATTCTACGTTCCATTATTTATAGTATGGGTTGGTACATTTCAACCAGTTGTACAGCAAGGTATGTTTCTGTATAATGTTTTAAATCCGTGCCCCATGTGCCCTCTTTTAACTTTGAGCACCCGCCCCTCCAACGGTCTCTGCACGTCCCTGCTATCCTGCATAACACAAAAAACATCTTTTTAAACTACTACTTTAACCGGGCCTTTAATAGAACTAGCTTAGAATCACACTTATCTGCATTCTGTCGCCCTCTGTTTTTCTATTTTATCTTTTTTTTTTTCGAAAGTAGGAGAGTAAAAGAAAAACAAGAAGAGAAAAAAAGAGAAAGAAGAGGTGAAAGAAAGAAGAGATAAAAGGTGAAGCTGAGTACATGGCTTTAGCCGCAACCATTCAGGAATGTCTATATTTGATACAGTTACTTAAGAGCATTGACTGTTAAGAATATGTACCAGCTAAGATTTATGAAGACAACCAGGGGACCATAGCAATAGCCAAAAACCCTGTAAAGAGACAGCGCTGTAAACATGTTCCTGTAAACATGTAAACACATTCCTCCCATTCCCTTTTCTGGTTCAAAACCATGGTTTCGGATTTGGAGGCACTGATTTTCATCCCGGCCGCTTCGCACTCTGCTGCGAACCGCTCCAGTGAGAGCTGTAGATCACGTCCTGATGAAGCCAATAGGACCATGTCACCCGCGAATAGCAGAGACGCAATCCTAAGGCCACCAAAACGGATCCCCTCAACACCTTGGCTGCGCCTAGAAATTCTGTCCATAAAAGTTATGAACAGAATCGGTGACAAAGTGCAACCTTGGTGGAGTCCAACTCTAACCGGAAACGAGTCCGACTTACTGCCGGCAATGCGGACCAGACTCTGACACCGGTCATACAGAGACCTGACAGCCCTTATTAAAGGGCCCGGTACCCCATACTCCCAGAGTACCCCCCACAGTATCCTTCAGGGGACACGGTCGAATGCCTTCTCCAGATCCGCAAAGCACATGTAGACTGGTTGGGCAAACTCCCATGCCCCCTCCAGGATCCTGATGAGGGTGTAGAGCTGATCCAGTGTTCCACGGCCAGGACGAAAACCACACTGCTCTTCCTGAATCCGAGATTCGACTATCCGACGGACCCTCATTTCCAGAACCCCTGAATAGACCTTACCAGGGAGGCTTAAGAGTGTGGTTCCTCTGTAGTTGGAACACACCCTCCGGTACCCCTTTTTAAATAGGAGGACCACCAAGCCAGTCTGCCAATCCAGGGGAACTGCCCCCGATGTCCACGCAATGCTGCAGAGCCGCGTTAACCAACACAGCCCCAAAACATCCAGAGCCTTAAGGTACTCAGGGCGAATCTCATCCACCCCCGGCGCCTTGCCACCGAGGAGCTTTTTAACAACCTTGGCAACCTCAGCACCAGAGATGGGAGAACCCGACCCAGAGTCCTCAGGCTCTGCTTCCGCAATGGAAGACATGTTGGTGGGATTAAGGAGGTCTTCGAAGTATTCCGCCCACCGAAGCACGGCGTCACGAGTCGAGGTCAGCAGCACACCACCCCCACTATAAACAGTGTTGGTACTGCACTGCTTCCCCCTCCTGAGACGCCGCATAGTGGACCAGAATCGCTTCGAAGCCGTGCAGAAGTCTTTCTCCATAGCCTCTCCGAACTCTTCCCACGCCCGAGTTTTTGCGTCGGCGACCAGCCGAGCCGCCTACCGCTTCGACTGCCGGTACACATCAGCTGCTTCCGGAGTCCCAAAGGCCATAAAAGCCCGGTAGGAGTCCTTCAGCTTGCCGGCTTCCCTCACCGCTGGTGTCCACCAGCATGTTTGAGGGTTGCCGTCGCGACATGTACAACAACCTTGCGGCCACAGCCCCGACTAGCCGCCTCAACAATAGGGGCGCGAAACATGGTCTATTCAGACTCAATGTCCCCTGCCTCCCTAGGGACGTGTTCAAAGCTCTCCCGGAGGTGGGAGTTAAAGCTCCGTCTCACAGGGGACTCTGCCAGATGTTCCCAGCAAACCCCTAACAGTACGTTTGGGCCTGCCAGGTCTGACCGGCTTCCTCCCCCACCATCGGAGCCAACTCACCAGCAGGTAGTGGTCGGTGGAGAGCTCTGCCCCTCTCTTCACCCCAGTGTCCAAGACGTGCGGCCGCAGATCAGATGAAACGACAACAAAGTCGATCATTGAACTACAGCCTAGGGTGTCCTGGTGCCAAGAGCACATATGGACACCCTTATGCTTGAACATGGTGTTTGTGATGGACAATCCATGATGAGCACAGAAGTCCAACAGCAGAACACCACTCGAGTTCAGATCAGGTGGGCCGTTCCTCCCAACCACGCCCCTCCAGGTCCCACTGTCATTCCCACGTGAGCGTTGAAGTCCCCCATCAAAAAGAGGGAGTCCCCAGGAGAGGCACTCTCCAGTACCCCTTCCAAGGACTCCAAAAAGAGTGGGTAATCCGAACTGCTGTTTGGCGGATAAGCGCAAATAATAGTCAGAACCCGTCCCCCCACACGAATGCAGAGGGAGGCCACCCATATATATATGGGTGGTGTCCACCAGCGTGTGTGTGTGTGTGTATATATATATATACACATACATACATTATATATATATATATATATAAATATATATATATATATACACACATATATATATATATATATATGTTATATATATATATATATATATATATATAATATGTATGTATGTATATACCCCAACAAACAACATATTTTCAGATCAAAACATTCTCTCCACTCACGTCTATATTTCTGCAAAGTTTTCGCTTCTTAGAACATGGTGGAGTATCGGGCGTAGTGGACATCTTTAAAAGGCGCGGGAGTGTAGAGCGGTGCAGATATATGTTGTTTGTCTCTAGGCAACCGTGACATCAGCGCATGCTGTCCGCACAACTCAGACAGAGAGGGGGTCCTGCGTAGATCTCGCCGCGACGGTTTGGTTGTTCTTAGAGCTTCCTGTGTTTTATTATGTTCATTATTGTTATATTTATTGTTGAGGCGTGTGTAACGAACAAGTGTATTTGTCTTTAATAAAAATATGGAACAAATCCCGTCCCGTATTGGTTCAATACAGGACGCAACATCTAAATGTTGAATAAAGGACAATTCCATATTTAACGGGACAAGTGGCAACCCTAGGTTCAATACTCAGAAAACATGGGATCTCTTTTCATTTTATGCTGACAACAGTCAGATATAGTACATGCCACTATTGTGTCTTGAAGACATTAAAGTGTGGATGGCTTTAAACTTTTTAACTTTAAATGACAAGAAAACAGAAATGATGGTGTTTTGTCCCAGCAGCTCTTGTGAACCATCTTCCGTGATTTGTGCCCCTTAGCGCCTTACTTGTTACTGCCTACTTGCACACCATCATCTCTGAATATCTAAATGCCCACTGGTATAAAGCCTCAAATCATCATTGTTCAATAAGCACCCTACTACCTCATTATCTGTTATCTGTGACTTTCCTGAACGCTTAAAAAAATTTTTTAACCCTTGTTCATTGCCTGTTTGTTTATCAGCTTTTTTGCCTTTATTTTCTGTAATGTGAACTGTAATGTGAACCAAGTAGCCAAAGAGAAATTTCACCACGGTAACACAGGATTCTTGAGTTGGACGAGGTGGCCGTACCCGCCAGTTACTGGACGGCTCTGAAGTCTTAACACATTACAAAAGGTCCGAACAAGTCCGAACCAACTTCAAACGCGATCCGAACAAGGTCCGAGTTTCAAGCGAGGACCAATCACCAGTCCGAACGAGTGGTCACGTGACGGCGGCCATCTTTACTACCGCATCAACAAAACAAGAGAACGAGAAAAAGGTATGGAAAGTTGATTAATACTCATCAAAAAATAAAACAAACGATTTAATGTCCCGTCCCGTCAACATGAAATTTAGCTTTTTTTAAACTCTGTAAGTGCTACGTAATATGACACAATCAATAATAACTTAATGATTTGTTTATTTACTGCATAAAACTTTGCTGTCTGTCTCTATACACACAAAAATAAAACAAACGATTTAAAGGCATACTATGCAACATTTTTCAGTTATTTAATTTGTTCCATACCGTTTTGGATGATTAAATGAGTCATTTCAGGTCGAACAAAGGTTTTCTCGGCCGCCCTGGTGGTCTGTGGGGGAAATACCATACTTGCAATCGCAAGAGCCCTCGGCCCGCACCCACAGGCTCAGAAGTCTCGTGCAAGACCGCGAGAGTCGGTCTTGCTTTACAGTGAGAACTCCATGTGTTTTTGCCCTACCATTCACTATATGCATGCGCGAAAGCAACAACAAAGAACTGCGTGTTAACGTCAAATAAACATGCAAGCATATCGAGTTTTATTATTATTATTATTTATTTATTTATTTTTTTGGAATGTTGGCGAGGCAGTAGCATGAGTTTGGCGAGATAGCGCTGCGGGAAACCCTGATGTTCATACTTTCACTGTATTAGTCATTGTTTGTACTGCCGTTTTTTCGACTTTTCGTTGCAATCACCTGTCTGCTAAGCTCAAAACAACCGCGCCTGGCTTGACGGAGAAACCAGAACAGCTGAGCGTATTTATGACAGTGCACTTTTACTTTCGCCCTCTGGGGGAGCCTCGCTGGAAAATCAACTCCGGTTGCATAGCATACCTTTAATTTCCCGTCCCGTCAGCATATTTAGCTTTTTTTTTTTTTACTTTCTTAAGAGACCAATAATAACTTAATGATTTGTTTATTTACCGTATAAAACTTTGCTGTCTGTCTATATACACACAAAAATAAAACAATAAACGATTTAATTTACCGTCCCGTCAGCATTATATTTAGCTTTGTTTTAAACTAAGTCCTATGTAATATGACACAATAAGACCAATAATAACTTAATCATTTGTTTATTTACCATATAAAACTTTGTTGAACGTCTGTCTGTATACACACATAACTTAGCTCCACGTTAACCTATTTTACATTTAATGTTTGCAGATGACTAAGACAGGGAAGTGTGGAATGTATTAACTTTGATTCATTTTTTAGTACACATTTATGAAGGTATAACATGCTTTTATTGTGCAATATATTTGCTTTGAGGCCTGTCTGTTTACCAGAAGAAGAGAATGTGAATAGGTTCTGTGTATGAGTATCAGGAGAACTTTCAAGGCCAGTCCAAGGCAGGGGGAAAGAACAGAAACTCCGGTTCACATGCAGCTGGAGAAAATAATGAGGGAAGATAGTTATTAGGGAGTAAGATAGCGATAGGATGTGTGCGTCATTCATTGTGTGACTTTGTATAATCTGTGTTCTAACTTTAATAAAACTAGCCTGAGCGGGAGAGAGAGCGAGAGTTGTTGCCCGGAATCGGCAGGTGTACCATCTCTCCCCTTTGCAAAGGTGAAACTGAAATTCTGCGTCCATGGCTGAGTTATTATTTTAAAGTCCTGCACAACGAATTAACGAACCCGGGGAAGCAGACGGCTTCAACAATTGGGGGCTCGGTCTGGGATTCGGGGTGACAGGCAGAATTGGACTTCAGATTGGATCGAAAGGACGGGGGACACTGGCTGGCCACAACAAAACAAGGTAGGCAGAACCTGAATCTGCATTTTCGGCTTAGAAAAATAGTCTAAATTAAGTGTCCCAAGTCTCAGTAGAACTAAATCTGCTAAATTAATGCTTTGAGTGCCTTGGAGCAGTACTGAAAAAGTGTGGTTCAGAAATGTATTGAGAATTTTGGAAAAAAAGAGAGAAAAGAAAAGAGAACGAGACCAGGCAAAAATAGTTCTGACATAAAATAACAGAAATAGAGGAAGACCTGTGAGTTCCGAAATCTAAAGGTGTTTCTCGAGCGTGGCGGCTCACTGCAGTTCTCGACGGGGAACCGTCTTTTTGCTGGGTTAGAGGCCCGAGAAGTGAGAAATCTCGAATTCTACATAAAAGGTTGAGCGAGATCAGGCAACACACATTGAATGGATGCGGAGATAACAGAGTGACTCTGTGAAGCTCCGAATAGAGACGAAATAAAGTTCTGATATAACATTACAGAACTAAGAACAGAGTAAACTAGAATCGTTCAACTTCTGAAGAAGTTGAAGAAGGCGCCCGCCTGGTGGTGTGCGTAACCGTTAAAGGCAAAGCTTCTGAGTGTTGGTTAGGCTGAGCTTTTGTAGGGTGTAAGGTATATCTGTTAAGACCTTGTAAGAATTATAAATGTGTCTCTCTCTGTATGTGGTGGAAAGGAAATTGTAAGCTGTTCAAATCGGATGCTGCTTATTTCAAATATGTTTGGTTGTTTAAAAATTATCCTTGGTTGTAGGCTTTTATTGCTTGGGGATTTTAAATCAAATGTTTTTAGAGGTTCTTCTTAAGCAGAGGTTTGATACAAGTGTTTGAAAAAAGATTTGTGTGCAGGAAGGCAAAATGTCTGTCTTCTATGTAAACTGTTGTCATTAAAGAAACATCAGAAAACAACACAGGGAAGACACTAAAACCAATTGAATCAGTGTGCTGACACTGTGGAAGACAAATACCCCAAGATTTTCCAATATTTTAGTATTTAACCTTTTGCCACGGGTCAAAACTTAAGACAGGGCCTTACCTCCATTAGCACTCAGAGTCTCATTGGATTAAGAACTGGACAGCACCTGTGGTGACTACAGGGCCCAGCCCGGAAAGTCTGCAGCCATTTCAGCACTGGACATTTCTGTACCAGATTCAATGTGTTTATGGGTAACATATGACAAAAAGGTGTGCTCAACATAATATTTAAATATGTTCATGTGACACAAACAAAACCTACACCTTCTGGAAGTTGTAGCAACCATATACTTAGCAACAACAAGCTCATGTTTCCATTTTCAATGTTTGCTGTCTTTATCTGCATGGGTGGTTCTCCCTTGCATTGTTAGGAATTGTGGGGCCCTAGAATGCAATGCTTACACCTTGTGCTCCCCACAAGGTGTAAGCATTGTTTCCACACATCTGAGTTTGTTGATTGGATTGGCTCGCGGACTTCCTGTTTGTGGTAAGGTGTATTGTGTCACTTCCTGTTGTTGCTGTGTGAACGACGGAGCTTTGTTCCAGGCTCTCTCGCTTTTTATCTTTAAACCTCTTTGCTGTAACATCTGTTTCCAAACATAAGCACTTTTAAAACATTGTCTGTGACTGCTAATCACGTTTGGGAACTCCTCGTGTTTCACACGGTTTGTTCTTTGGCGTGATAATAGGGCGTTAGCCTAGCTTTAGCCTAGCGTTAGCCTAGCGCTAGCCAAGCCTTAGCCTCATAATGGCTTCTCCGTCCCTGACTAAGTCTCCTATCTGCTGCTCTCTGTGTCAGATGTTCAGTTATTCCTCTGCCTCCTTTAGTGATGATGGTACATGTAATAAATGTAGTGTTTTTGTAGCTTTGGAGGCGAGGGTGTCAGAATTGGAGACCCGGCTCCGTGCTGTTGAAAAACCAGCTGATAGCCGCTCTTTTGCTAGCGCGGAGCCGCATAGAGTAACTTCACGTAGCGAACCTAAAGCAGTAGCACCCGAGCAGCCTGGTAACCAGGCTGGCTGGGTGACAGTTCGTAGGAAGCATAGCTCTAGATTACAGACCCCAGATCACCACCAACCCATCTGCGTTTCTAATAAATTTTCCCCTCTGAGTGACAATCTCGCCGAGGAGCCGACCTTAATTATTGGCAGCTCCATAATGAGAAATGTGGCACTAAAGAAACCAGGGACCATAGTTAAATGCCTACCAGGGGCCAGAACAGGCGACATAGAATCCTACCTAAAACTACTGGCTAAGGATAAGCGTAAATACCGCAAAATTGTTATTCACGCTGGCGGTAATGACACCCGGTCACGCCGATCAGAGGTCACCAAAGTTGGTGTTGCTTCGGTTTGTGAGTTTGCTAAAACTATGTCGGACTCTGTAATTTTCTCTGGTCCCCTGCCTGATCTGACCAGTGATGACATGTTTAGCCGCATGTCATCATTCAACCGCTGGTTGTCTAGGTGGTGTCCTGAAAATGACGTGGGCTACATTGATAACTGGAGAACTTTCTGGGGAAAACCTGGTCTGATCCGGAGAGACGGCATCCATCCTACTTTGGATGGTGCAGCTCTTCTTTCTAGGAATCTGGCCGGATTTATTAGTCCTCCTGAATGCTGACAACCCAGGGTCCAGACCAGGAAGCAGAGCCGTAGTTTAACACACCTCTCTGCAGCTTCTGTACTGTTACCCACCCATTATCCTATTGAGACGGTGTCTTTCCCACGGCCAAAACTTAACAGATCAAAAACTGATCTAAAAGGAACAAATCATAAAAACCTAATAAAAATCAATACGGTTCACCTTGAACCTAAAAATAAAACAATAAAATGTGGTCTATTAAATATAAGGTCTCTCCCTCCAAAGACTTTGTTAGTTAATGAATTGATTTCTGATAATCAGATTGATTTGTTTTGTCTCACAGAAACCTGGCTACAAGAGGACTACGTTAGTATAAATGAGTCAACCCCCTCCAGTTATTCAAATTTCCACATTCCCAGATCTGTGGGAAGAGGAGGAGGAGTGGCAACTATCTTTCAGTCTGATTTATTAATTAGTCCCAGGCCAACTAATAATTACAGTTCTTTTGAACATTTAACCCTCAGTTTCCCTCATCCAAACTGCAAAGCAATAAAACCTCTTCTGTTTGTTGTTTTGTATCGTCCACCAGGCCCTTACACTCAGTTTTTGGATGAGTTGTCAGATTTCTTATCTGATTTGGTGTTAAATACTGATAAGGTTATTATAGTGGGTGATTTTAACATCCATGTTGACACTGAATGTGATAACCTTAGTGTAGCCTTTAAAACTATCCTAGATTCAATTGGTTTTGCTCAAAATGTGCATGAACCGACGCACTCTCGGCTCCATACTTTAGACCTTGCTCTGACATATGGCATTGATTGTGAAGAATTAACAGTATTCTCTCACAACCCTGTCCTGTCTGATCATTTTTTAATAACATTTGAGTTTAATCTAACTGAATTCTCCACCCCCAAAAGAGGGTTCCATTATAGTAGATTTTTATCGGATAATGCTGTATCAAAACTTAAAGAGTCTGTCCCCTTTTTAATATCCTCAGTATTGCAGAAATGCCCTGTAGATGGCAGCATTGCTGTTTCTTCCCATTCACAAATCGATACCTTTGCTAACAATGTGACTTCCTCATTGCGTTCTGCATTAGACAATGTAGCTCCCTTGAAAAATAAGGTGATTATTCACAGGAAGCTGGCTCCTTGGTTTAATTCAGAGCTGCGTTCCTTGAAGCACAATGTTAGGAAATTGGAGAGAAAATGGCGCTCTACACACCAAGAGGAATCCTACTTAATCTGGAGGGATAGACTATTGTTGTATAACAAGACCCTCCGCAGAGTTAGAGCAGCATATTTTTCATCATTAATTGAAGAGAATAAAAATAATCCTAGATTTCTCTTTAGTACAGTTGCCAAACTTACCCAGAGCCACAGCTCTGTTGATCCATCCATTCCCTTAGCTCTTAGTAGTAATGATTTTATGGGATTCTTCATAAATAAAATTGATGCCATTAAAAATAAAATAATTGGCATCCTCCCAAACATGATTACCTCGTCCTCAGTAAGTGAGGCAGCATTGGAGGAATCTTTAGAATCTGCGCAGTGTTTGAACTGTTTAGAAGCAGTAGAGCTTTCTGAGCTATCTAAAATTTTAGCCTCATCTAAACCTTCTACCTGTATGTTAGACCCAATCCCAACCAAGTTGTTTAAGGACATATTCCCTTTGATCAGTGGCACTATTTTAGACATGATTAATCTATCCTTAGTAAATGGATATGTACCACAGGTTTTGAAAGTAGCTGTTATTAAACCTTTACTTAAGAAACCTTCTCTTGATCAAGATGAGTTAGTAAATTACAGACCTATATCTAATCTTCTTTTCTTATCTAAAATTCTTGAGAAAGTAGTTGCTAATCAACTTTGTGAACATTTACAAAGCAATGACCTACTTGAGGAGCTTCAGTCAGGCTTCAGAGCTCATCATAGCACTGAAACAGCTCTGGTGAAGGTCACTAATGATATTCTCATGGCCTCAGATAATGGACTTGTGTCTATACTTGTCCTGTTAGATCTCAGTGCTGCGTTTGATACAGTTGATCACAATATTCTCCTACAAAGACTTGAACATACTGTAGGGATTAAGGGGAAAGCATTAGGCTGGTTTAAATCTTATCTGTCAGACAGATTCCAATTTGTTCATGTTAATAATAAATCTTCCTCAAACTCTAGGGTCACCTGTGGAGTACCACAGGGTTCAGTCCTTGGACCAATTCTCTTTACTATATATATATGCTTCCGATAGGCAAAATTATCAGACAGCATGGGATTAATTTCCACTGTTATGCTGATGATACTCAGCTATATTTGTCCATAAATCCTGATGAATCCAATCAATTACTTCGACTGCAGTCATGTCTTGATGACATCAAAAGCTGGATGACTTTAAATTTCCTGCATCTAAATTCTGATAAGACCGAAGTTTTAATCTTTGGGCCAGAGTCCTCAAAAAATAAACTTCTTAACCAATCACTTAATCTGGGTGGCATTAACCTGGCCTCTGGTAATAAAGTAAAAAATCTTGGTGTTATTTTTGACCAAGACATGTCATTTAAATCCCATATTAAACAGGTTTCCAGAGTTTCCTTTTTTCACCTCCGGAATATCGCCAAAATTAGAAACATTCTGTCCAGGAGTGATGCTGAAAAACTGGTCCATGCATTTGTTACTTCAAGGCTGGACTATTGTAATTCTTTACTATCAGGAAGTCCACAAAATGCAGTTCAAAGCCTTCAGCTGATCCAAAATGCTGCAGCAAGAGTTCTGATGAAAATCAACAAGAGGGATCATATTTCTCCAATTTTAGCTTCCCTTCATTGGCTTCCTGTTAAATCAAGAATAGAATTTAAAATTCTTCTTCTAACGTATAAAGCCCTTAATAATCAAACTCCATCATATATCAGAGCTCTGATTACCCCGTATGTTCCTAACAGAGCACTTCGCTCTCAGACCGCAGGTCTGCTGGTGGTTCCTAGAGTCTCTAAAAGTAGAATGGGAGGCAGATTCTTTAGCTATCAGGCTCCTCTCCTGTGGAACCAACTCCCAGTTTTGGTCCGTGAGGCAGACACCCTGTCTACTTTTAAGACTAGGCTTAAAACTTTTCTTTTTGACAAAAATTATAACTAGTGACTCATGTTACTCTCAGCTACCTTTATAGTTTTACTGCTATAGGCTTAGGTTACTGGAGTATATCAGGATCTAATTTTCTCACTATATTGAGTTCTACTGTTCTTCAATTATGCATTATGTGTTGTCATTTCTGCTTTAACTTTCTGTTCTCTCTCTTTTCTCTTCATAGTAGGTACACCTGGTTTGGCGTTCTGTTAACTGTGACATCATCCAGAGAAGACGGCTCACCCGCTACTACCATCTAATGTAGAACAGATTACTAAAACAAAGTGTGCTTCTGTGCTTTTTTGTTTCTCTTGTTGTGTCTCTGTTCTGTCTTCTGTAACCCCAGTCGGTCGAGGCAGATGACCGTTCATACTGAGCCCGGTTCTGCCGGAGGTTTTTCCTTCCCGTTAATGGGTGGTTTTTCTTCCCACTGTCGCTTCATGCTTGCTCAGTATGAGGGATTGCAGCAAAGCCATGTACAATGCAGATGACTCTTCCTGTGGCTCTACGGTTCCCCAGGAGTGAATGCTGCTTGTCGGGACTTTGATGCAATCAACTGGTTTCCTTATATAGGACATTTTTGACCAATCTGTATAATCTGACCCAATCTGTATAATATGATTGAACTTGACTTTGTAAAGTGCCTTGAGATGACATGTTTCATGATTTGGCGCTATATAAATAAAATTAAATTGAATTGAATTGAATAGAATGAAACCATTACAAGCACTGTTCCAAAGTTGGCAACATTTTTAAAAGAAGCCTTTTTCTATCATTGTGCACTTGTGAAATAAACTCCTTGTTTACTTAGACGCTTGCACTGCTTTTTCTGTTTTGTTACATTTGTTGTTTATTTGGATTTTTTAAGTTGCTTTCCTTGTGGTTTTCCCATAATTTAGCATGTATATTGTAATATATAACTTTTTGCAATGGAGTACTGTCGATCACAGGTCAACAGCTTTGGTTATTTTGTCTTTAGCCCCAAAAAGGCACTTCTGACATTGACTCTGGTTTGGAGGGTCCTGACACAGAGTACTCCACAAGTCCATACCTGGTATGTAGGTGGTCTTTATCCACCAACTCTGTGTTTAGTCTTCTCATTGGGAAGCTTTCCCCAATTTATTGAATAGATTCTTGCCAATTCTCACAAAGAATCTAGTTCTTGCTGTTGCTGTGGCACTGTTTAGGACTAAATGTTTTCCTTTTACTCAACTTTCTTTAACATGTTTGTATGTTTATACATTTTGCATGTTAAACCTTGTACTAGTTACCATTGTCATGTATACAAATAAACAGACATCAGTATACTGACAAACATATTTATTAACTGAAAAAACAGAACAAACTTTAAACAGGCAATAATTGTTAAAATTACACCTACAACATGCTCTAGGATAAAGAGAAATCAAACAAAGTGAAGTAAAATACATATGATATCATGTGTAATGCGCATTGTCTGTAAGAAACAGATCAGCTGCATCTTATAGGTGATGCCAATGACACATGTCATTATTTTCTGTGTCCTGCATGAGGGCAGCTGTGGAATGTTCTCTTATAACCAAATGGCCAATCTGAATTAAACAATATATATATAAAAGGTTACACACAGTCAACAGACCACAGTCCAAGCATTTTATCTACAATTTAGGGTTCAACTATTTGAGCTAGGCCTGTTTTAGGTTGCTATGCACACATTATTTTAAATTTACATTAAACTAGGTAAGCTAAGACTGTTCAGTAACCAAGGTCAAATTCGTCTACTGTACCTCCACCCCAAGAAACCTCCTACCTGATCCTCCAGTGTCCATCCCCATGGACAGACATGCATCACTCTTAAACCTTACAAATCCAAGAGTATCAGTAGGGGGCATCACAGGGTGGGCTGAGCCTCCACAAGAAAAACGCCACCTCGTCTAAGAAATGGTAAAAAACTGATGCAGCCAAGTCAAAGAGAATCCCGCTCTGGCCCAATCTGAGCGGGAAGACACCCCGTATTGAATCAAAAAATTATCCTGAGTAATTTATGGATCTGTGATACCCATCAGATCCTGGTTGTCTACATAACAAAGCAAAAAGATTGCAAGAACTGTAGATCTTAGTGTGTGTCTGTAGCACAGAGTTTCCATTCTTAATTATAAAACCTTAACAATCAACGTAATGCAACAAGGTATAATACATAAAAGCCAACATGATGATGGAAGTCAGTGGAAAAGAGAAAAATCAAAAACATTCGTGAAATAAAAACTGTTCGTATGTCAATACGGCAAAAAGCTATCAGGACATTTTGAGCATGTGGCAGACATCAATGTGTTTGTGCATCAGTGGTTAGCTCAAAGTTCTTGGGCAACTGCTCCTTTGTTATAAAGTGAAAAAAAAAAATATATATATATATAGTTCTGTGGCGTCTTCCTTCTAAACTGCTGAAATTGAAATAACAAAATACAAAAGCTTACTTAAGGCCTTTTATGTTATCAGTGACATTTGTGAATTCAACAGAATACAAATGTACCTTCTTGTATACAGCGTGGGTTGACAAGCCCAACTGAACACTATGGCCAGTCACAGGGCTATCTGGTCATTCCTTCAGTCCACGGTAATACTTAGTCCAGTGCAAATTCTAAAAGAAACCATAATATACAAGAAAGCTTTTGAGAATTTAACATAAGCATTGTACAGATTGTAACTACATACATTTTAAGTACATACCTTCACAAAAGCTCTGAATATTGAGACAGACCTCTTGACACACCTCAGTACCCAATATCACCTAAAAACACAATCATAAGATTGTTGTAATGGCAGAATGATTGAGTGATGACAAAAAAAATTGTAATAAAATATTTGTTAGGTTTGGCCATGTGTAATTTGGATACCTTGCTGCAAATGGTGGGTTGCCTTCCAGGTCTACCAGGTTAATCTTGATGTTCTTCAAGCACAATCTTATGTGTGTCACCTTGCATAACTTGCAAAACAGAGAAAAACTTGGGGGGAAAGGAGTTAATTTCACCCAAAACCTGACATACAAAGCTGTAAACTTGAAGTGCAACATCATTTCCAAGCAGGCACAGGGCGGTAGCAGAGACAGCAACAAGAGGTTGAAGCATGCATAGCGTGGAAAGCAGACGCAGGGGAATAGGATGAAGCATGCATCGGGGTGGCAACAAAAAATAAAATAATTACACATTCCCAGATTTAAAATGTAGCCAAAAATGGCCATTCTGGAACATGGTGGTCTGCATAGCTCTGTATAAGCAGTGGCTCATGATCAATAATAACAACCACCACCACCAAAGGAAAGTCTAATGGGAGCACTGCTAAGAAAGGGAAACAAATTGTGCCATAAAACATATTCAAAGGAGTCATTCTTCTGCAAAAAGTGTAGGCTCATGGTTAGACTTAGAAAATATTAAGAGGGTTGTAACAGTCAGCTGTGCTATGTGATTGCAACTATTAAATCAAGAACAAAGCAACACTATCCTGTCCAATTGCATTTTACATGTCAAAGTGAAGGAGAGGCAGCAGCAGACAAAGAAGACAAAATACAGTATACCGGGTTGTGGTAACTGTAATATGTCTGCAATACACCTGACTGGACACAATATTCTGGGCGAGATATGTAAATGTGATCAATCAGGGTGTGCTTTTTTTGTTGTTGGAGATGAGATAAGCTGAGTGAATCCTTTGCTTTCAAACAAGTCCTTGATTGCTGTTTTTCCTGGAGAGAGAAGATCTTCATTGAAGTCTCCCAATACAACAACCGGCTGAATATCAATACAATCAAGACCATCCAAGAAGCTCTGAATGTTTTTCAAGAAGCTGGCAAGATCATAACTGGGTGGCCTGTAAACCGTGGCAACAAGGAGTGATATCGGAGCGTTCAATCTAATGACATTGTACTCAAGATCTGTAACATTGTGAAAGTATCTGCGTTCCTCAGGTTGAAGAATGCTCCTGCAGTAAGTTGCTACTCCTCCCCCTTCCTTGGAAGCAATGTCGGCTCTGCTAGAGTAGGAGCTGTGTCTGTTGCGCGCAAACAAACAATAACCCTCCATATTCAAAGAAGCTGGAAAAGAAGATCCAAACAAATGACTTTCTGTAAGTCAGAGAATATCGGCCAATCCCAGTTCATGATGGTGCTTCATGTCGTCATAGTGACATACAAGACCTTCGACGTTGTGGTGGATGATTTTCAATGTAGTGTGCTGAGGACTTGATGGGAAATGCAGGAGGGGGCTGGTGTTGGTGAACGATGCTCGCCTCATCGTATCCATGGTCGCTGTGATTCTTTCATCAGCGTAGATCTTTTTCTCATCAAAATCGATGATTTTAAGCCCTCCCAAAGAAGTTGTACGACTTAATCGCACATACGCTATGCCAGGTGCAAACATACGTTTTAAAGAAACAACTGCAGATTGCATGGTCATCCCTTGTACTTTGTGTGCTGTACACCCAAAGGCCAATTTAAGTGGAAACTGTCGTCGCACCACTCCTCTCACGCTGCTTTGCTCCTCGAATCTCTCAATGTAAACCAAGTCGTCTGGTTTACCACGCATTCTTTTGGTACGTCCAGCCGTGGAATTGTCCAGTCTCAGTCCGATTAGTTTCACAGTTATCGTTTTGTCATTGGTGTGGGTAACAATGTCTGCTATCGTTCCAAAGGTTCCATTCACCAGGCCATCCTCTACATCCAGGTTCCTTCGTTATCATGACTCTAATACCCAATCCAGCTTGGATGTGGTCGCACAAATCTCGACTGTTGCCCCTAACGCATCTGCCCAAACTAATCATGTTTCCTGTTTTTGTTTCTCTCCTGTATTCCTCTGCGTAAACATCAACAATAGCTGTACCTAACGAGGCAACCACTGCAGCGTTGTGTGCATCCACCTGTTTGTTTGTTGCAAAAATGTGCAACACATCCAACGGACAATCCTTGGGATCTGCAACACACTGCGTCAGCAAAGTTCTGTCCTCTTTGCTGAGATCATCAGCTTTCCTTTTGACACGAAGCCGGTTAAGCAGCTCAGCAAAGAGTTTGTCATCCTTCTGTCGCATGATCTCTGTAAGACTTACCAGGCAGAAATTCTCATTCCAGAGATCAAGTACACCATCCTCCATGACACAAAGAGGTTTTGAAGCTCCCAAGGGGGGCAGTTGGTAAAAGTCTCCCACCGCAAGAACACAAATCCCACCAAATGGCCTTGTGTTTCCTTTGATCTGCTGAAATCTCCAGTGAACATATGCCAATAGTTCTTTAGAGACCATAGAGATTTCATCAATAATCAAGATTTCCACATTCGAAAGAACTGCTCTGACCTCATCCAGGGCATTTCCAAGTCCCTTGTACGGTGGCTTCAAGCTTTTGGGGAGCTTCAAGATGGAATGCAAAGTTTTGCCTGAAATGTTGTATGCCGCAGTCCCAGTGAAAGCGGTCAGGAGCACAGTGGGTTGAGACATGTCACCGACATCACGAAGTCTAGGAAGCTGATGCAAAAGCTTAATTGCCTCCTGGTAAACACATTTGATGACATGCGATTTACCACACCCTGCTCCTCCTGTCAAGAAATAAAAGAATGGTTCAGGGTTCTGACCCCAGACACGCTGCAGGCACCAATGGCGAATTGCATAGAATATGGATGATTGAGTGTGATTTAAACTGCGAAACATATGTCTCACAAAGTCAGGGCTTAGGCTTGGTACTTCAACTGCTGGCAGGGATACATTCATTTGGTAATCTGGAACAGGGTCCTGCTCTTCATCTTCTTCCACCACTGGTCGCTGCGCAACACATTCCAAACGGTCCACTTCAACCTCAGGCGCAAAAGTGTTCCAAGCATTCCGGACTGGTCCTTGTCTTTCCATTTTTTCCATGATCTTGTCAATTTTTTTCCCATGTCCTTCATACCTGTTGCGATTAAAGTCCACCCATTGTTTCACACGCCACCTACGGTGATGTCCATTGTTGTAAAATGATTCATATGAAGGGTGTTCATGATTGTTGAGATCCTCGTCGCTCCTGTGTGGCAAGTACAACTTCAGGAGCCGCCTGTAAAACTTTTCTGGCTGTTTCTTTTCAGAGAAACGAGTGAATCTAATGACGGCTGGCTTCCCCACTGTTCTCTTCTGGATATAGCCAGCTTCGTTTAAGAGAGGGATTGCATTGGGTCCTTTAATTTGCCTACCGTACAGGACCCTGTATTCAGATACAAATACAGCTAGACACATGTCTTCAAATTCCACAGTTTGAGGTCTGTTGATGTATTTGTCTGGCAATCCTTTCATCCAGATATCCTTCTCATCTGGGCCCATGTTCTTGAGTCTGCTCATTGGAAGACTAATTTTCACAGCGTCTTCTGCTGTTTGAATGAAAATGACACTACGTGACGACTTCTTGAGAGGTAGACTGCAGGTGCGGGCTACAGACTCCTGAGCACTGACCTCTCGTTGTTTTGAATAAGCCTGCATGATCTTCTTCATCTCATCCCGTTGGTTGACATTTGAGTTCTTCAGATCCTCAATGACAGACTTGAGAAACTGTGACATTTCATGCTCTGGCTTGGCTATGTAGGACATCATGTACTCAATGCAGCTGTACTCATCAAGCACATACTGAATGTCCATGTTGGCATTCCATGCACGGAGGAGAATGTGGTTGTAAGCGTTGACCCAAATGTCCTCAAGGCTACGCTTCATCATTACCACCATGCCAGAAGTGAGAGCGTCAACATAGTATCTGTATTCCTGGCTGGTCATGTTACAAGCCTGGAGTAGCTCCGACAAATCCTTGAAAGATGTTTTTTCGTCCATCAGTAAATCCCTTACTGGCTTCAGCTTCTTCTTAGCTTCAGTTTGTAGTTTAGAGATAAGTCTGGATGTGGATTTTTTGGAGTTCTTCAGATCTTTCGTTTCTGACACTTGCTCTGTGTTTTTCTCGTCATCTTCCAAATCCACATCGAACTGAGGAACAGTGATCGTGGTTCTTTCCATGGGTAGTTTGGGGAATCCAAATCGGCATTCAACGTTTTGTTTCTTGCATGATTTGGAATGGTTTCTGCTGTGCATCTGAACCTGAACAATTTTATGGAGCTCGGGGTCTGCGGTTTCATCGGGCAATTGACAGCATATGTAGCAGTCGATGAAATTTATGACCTGATCGCAACATGACGGATCTTCCATCTCGGGTGCATCCTTAATCCATATCACTGCATGTATATGAGGTGAACCCCTAGCCTGAAACTCCACACGATAAAAGTAATCCTTAACAGGTCCAAGGGGCTGCGCCGGGGAAAGAATGAGGTCCGTAAAGAGTGCGTCGGCTCGGAGCTTCGGCTCTGCGGCACATTCTGTCGTCTTAAGGGAATCAGAGCTGGACTTACACTATTAGACCTTAGCTGCTTGGGCTGTTTAGTGTATTTCTTTTTCTTTTCTTTTTTTTGGCAGTCGGTATTTGACCGAAAGTTAAAAAGGGCTGTGAGTAGACCATTTTTAACGCGCGTCAATGTTTTTTTTTCTCCCCTCGCTGCGCTCTCTGGACTTTTTTTTCTTTCCCCTCGATGCGGTTCAGTGATTATGGAAAATGGGAGAGAATGGAGTATTAAAGGAATATTAGGGTGAGATGGAGATAAAGAGGAAAATATGGTAATTAATAAAGCATTGTTTTTATTTTTTACATAACACAAAATTAAAAAATAGAATATAGTAGGTTGAACCATAGAGCTACACAGTCATGTACAGTAGGTGGCGGTATGCACCTATAGGTTGTTTGCAATCCGCCAACAAAAGGAAAGAAGAAGAAGAAGCGGTTCAGTGACCCGGGCGGGCCAGCGAGCGCGCTCACTGTTTCCAAGCCTGATTATTTCATACGACTTTTTTTTCTTTATGCGGGGTTGCTGTTCTTTCACTTTGTTTCTGAAAATGAAGTTGCTTTTTGACTCTCAAATAAGTGACGATGCAGTGTATATAACCAGCTGAAATCCCTCTGCCTTATAATGCACACATTGATGTAGTCACCTCTGTGATGCGATATACTCAAAACAAATCTAGCTTAACTTAACATGGACTTAGATCTGTGATTAACCCCAGAAATGTTTTTCTAACCAAATCATTTGCAGTTGTTGGTTGGAGTTCATCTGCTGTGTTTAACATAGCTGAAAAAAGGAGGAGAATAAAGGTAAAAAGCCAAAGCAGAGCAACATTTGCTTGTGCTTGAAAATAAGTCTATGGCTTTGTTGGCAGATAATTCTGACAACATGGATTCCATGGACACTTATGCTTGTGTTGATGATAAACAGACGCTGATCTCCTCTTCTCGTGGCAACAACTGTTTTTCTGTTTGGGGAAATGTTGTTATTGTGTAAAACATATTGTCACATTCCGGAAACCGTGAAAGTACTCTGTAATTCCTTTGAAAACGCCCAACCGTTTTTCACCTATCCAGTGGACTCCTTGCTTGTTGGAATTCTTTTTGTCTTCAATTTATCTGAACACTTGCAGCTACTACCTTTGTGTTAGTGTTGTTTCCACCCACCACACACACACCGACAGTCTATGGAAACACTGATGTCTACATTATATGCACTACTGTGCATATAACTGATTGTGTTGTTATATTTTACAGGTCTAGGAAAGTGGTGTTGTCCAGCGAGGAAGAGGATGACAGCCCTACACCTCCACTACCTCCATCCACCCTCGGGTATGTACTGACACCTTCTCTGCCTCCATCCTCTCTCAGCTCTGTACTGACACCATCCATCCTCACATCCCATCCTGACACAGTGATGCGAGCGAGAGAAACTGATTAGAATGTGTACTTTTCATTTGGCCGGTTTAATTGTCTGATTCAGGTGTCTGTGCTGACATCTCCTTTGCCTCTATCCAACTGGTCTACACTAACACTTTTTTTGCTTTTTCTCTTCCTTAGGTCAGCCATGTCACCACCCTAATCCCTGCCAACGAGGGACATCCTTTTACGCATCCTCGAACTTCTTGAGGAACTTAAAGAAGACAATCGGGCCACTAGAAGGATGCTACAAGCGCAGCGTGGCAACGGTGGCGACACCCTTTCTTTTATCCCAGATGGTTTCCCCCTAAAGACAGTTAGAGAAGTCGAAGAAATGGAGGAGAAACTGTCTGACCCAAGCTTTATGTCTGACCTGGTATGTATGTATGTAAAGTCTAGGCTAGTGAAATTTCATTCAGTTTTTTTGGGGGGGGGCGGGGGGGGGTGGCAGTAAATCTGATTTGAGCTGCAGCAAATCGTCAATAAGTTGAACAGTAATCAATAATTCAGCTTTGGTAAAGCAAAAAATTCCTAATTCTATTATTTCAGCTTCCTAAATAAGAATATTTCGGTCTTCTTCATTTCGGTTCATTCATGGCCATAAACTGAGTATCTCTTTTTGTGGACAGAACAAGGGATTTGAGAAGCATTAACATATTTCAAAATGTTTTAACATTTCATGATTATAGCAACCAATCTATTAATTGTTGAAATAATCAACAATTATACAGTAATCCATACCAGTAGATTAATCAACAATGAAAATAATCTAGATCCCGAGTTTTTCTTTTTGTCAAGTTTACCACCGGTCGTTTGCCACATTTCTCTCCCCTTTCTCCACCCCTTTCCTGTCAGTCTACTGTCAATAAAAGCGAGCCATTAGAAGGTGCAAAAAAAAAAATTAACTTTGTACTGACTCTGTTCTCCCTTAGATCACAGCAGTGGCAGACATTGGAGGGAGCATTGTGGATGAGGCCACAAGACAGATAGTGGTCTTCATCATGGACCATGACCTGTCAAGGCTGTATAATTTTGTGGGCCGGAATGGCAAGCGGGAATCCGGTCTTTAAAGCTGTTTGAAGTTATATTTGGTAAGTGCATAATGGATAATTAATAACTAATATAGTAACTTTTGTCAAGATAAATTTACACTCATTTATTGGCAATGGTTATTACTGAAATGCCATTTTTGGCTAGAAAGCTTAATTTAATGTAATTGGGATATTAAAGTGATCAGTTTTTGGTGAATATCACTTCAAGATGGTTGACTTTACATTCCTTACTCAGAGTGTTGTTGGCACATGTGAAGTGACTGTAACATATATTTCCTGCAGGAGCTTTAAAGAAGAACAGCCTAACCAGCCAGATGTGGAGAGGGCAGTGTCAAAATGGCTGATTGAATAAGATAAGATAGTCTTTATTGATCTCACAATGGAGAAATTCACTCGTCACATCGGCTAATACAAGAAGGTGCAGAGTAGGGAAGGTGCATTCAGTTATATACAGTGAATCTTCATATATACAATGGATCAGAAAGAATACCAAAAAATACAAAAAAGGAAACAGGAATGGGCATATGATGTCTCATTTACATTCTTAGTGGTCTATATATATATATATATATATATATATATATATATAAACATATATATATATATATATATATATAAACATATCTATATACTTAAATATATACATATTTCTATGCGCCTACTTACATACGCACCTACGCGTATGTACGTGCATATACATTGTATACATTTGTACATACATACATACATACATACATACATGTGGGCTGACTTATGTTCAGGTGGTGATAGCAGCAGAAGTCACTACATCAGGATTATTGCACGGGTTGTAGGACAGTGTATTAAATAGATTATTGCACCTTGGTTATTGCACATTAATTATTACAGTTATGGTCACAGTTGCAGTTACAGTGCAGCATTGTAAAGTCTGATAGCAGCAGGAATAAATGACCTGCGGTAGCGCTCCTTTTTACAGACAGGATGTCTAAGTCTTGCACTGAAGGAGCTGCTCAGCTCCTCTACAGTCTGGTGCAGGGGGTGGAAGGTGTTGTCCATGATGGATGTGAACTTGGACAACACCCTCCTCTCAGCCACTTCCTCCACTGAGTCCAGAGTGCAGCCTAGGACAGAAGTGGCCTTCCTCACCAGCTTGTTCAGTCTCTTTCTGTCCCGCTCTGTGCTGCCAGGAGCCCAGCAGACAACAGCGTAGAGGAGGGCTGAGGCCACCACAGAGTCATAGAAAGTTTTTAGCAGAGGCCGGCTCACTCCAAAGGACCTCAGCCTCCTCAGGAGGTGGAGCCGGCTCTGGCCCTTCTTATACAGGGCGTCGGTGTTATGTGTCCAGTCCAGCTTATTGTTGACGTGAACATCCAGGTATTTGAAACTCTCCACAGTTTCTATGTCCTGCCCCTGGATGTTCACAGGTGAGTGAGGTGGGGGTCTTCTCCTGAAGTCAATCACCATCTCCTTGGTCTTACTGGTGTTTAAGCACAGATGGTTCTTCTCACACCAGTCCACAAAGTCCATGATGACCGACCGGTACTCCAGCTCGTTCCCCTCAGACACACAGCCCACAATGGCCGAGTGGTCAGAGAACTTCTGAAGGTGGCAGCTGTCCGTGTTGTAGGTGAAGTCCGAGGTGTAAAGGGTGAAGAGAAACGGAGACAGAACGGTGCCCTGGGGGGCCCCGGTGCTGCAAAGTGCCACCTCTGACTGACAG